>NC_056731.1:792270771-792350771 GCF_019279795.1 Protopterus annectens
TTGCCTTAAGTATGATGTTCAACATTTAGACTATCACTGTCCTCAATGGTCCAAATGTTTGACCAGTTCTGATGCACAGTAATTGATTGATACTAGTGCGTTCATACACACAAGTGTATCGAACCCAAGCCGAAACTTTATTTCTAATGCAAATTTATGCATTTGGGTTGTGTGTGTGTTTTGGGTTAGGGTTAGAGTGGAAACAAACAAAATATATTTTCTCATTTCTCAGAGATGTGGTTTTGCTAGCAATGCCTTCCCATTACTTAATAGTTGTCTTTATTTGATGATGTGCAGTCTGATATGTGGTGAGTTAGTTCATCTGTCAACTCACTCTGTCTTTTTGGGAAATATTTATAAAATCTTTTCCACTCTTGGGTTTGTAGGTACTTTCTAGGCTATTGATCACTAAGAGTATTAAGAAGCTTATCCTTGTATTCTCATGACGGTTTTTTTTTTTATGTCTTAAGTTTGTATATGAATAACCCAGGGGCTGACAGAAAAAGGGTTTGTTTTAATCTCTGCTTGTTGCCTCTCTCCATGAGGGGCGTGGGTGCTAAGGGTGAATTTACAATTTCTCATCCAGTCATCCAAATTTCGATTGACCCAAGCAAGAGAAGTGCTTTGCTTTAGCTTCATACAAAGGGCAATTTCCACTCCACATAGAGAGTGTGGGTGAGCATGGGTGGTGGGGGGGGGGGGTTGCTGGCTGCCTGTTGTGAGGTGTACTCTGAGTAACAGAAAATAAGCAGATATACAGAGTCAGAAAAACTGTTCTTCCATTGAGCATAAATGATGTTACCAGTGTGAGATGGCTAGCCACTTGTACTTGGCAGATGTACTAGCGTGTAATATTAATCTCTGCATTTGTGCCTCCTTGTTTGAGTATAACGTGAGGCCAGAAACCAGTTGAAACAGAAATAGTAAGAGCTTTCAGGGAAAGCTAATCAGTATCTGTTGAATTAAGTAGAGCAGGCAGTTACTGCGGTTGATGCTTGTGAGACTGTGGTGGAGCTGGAACCCTAGGGACCAATGTCTGCAAAGTGGACGAGTACTGGGTGCACGGGGCTTGTGACTAACCTAGTGATCTTTAAGCTGGAGGCGTATAGATGGCTTTTTATCTTCAATTATGTATGGAATTAAAAGTGGAAGGTAGGGTCAGGCACCAAAGATGAGTAAGCCATCCTGAGGGAATTGGCCCATTGCCTCCAATCTTAGGAGAGACATTTAAAATCGTTAAAAGAGAAGAGTCCAAAAAGAAAAAAATAAAATTAAGAAGACAAGTAAAATGAATGAGGAAAGCTTGGATCTTTTTGTGGAGTAGGAAAAACAAGTTAGTTTTATGGATAGTGTAGGTCGGAAGGCAGGAAGAAACAATCTCACCAATGTCAGTTGTTGGCACAAAGTGTAAACCTTAAAGGTAGTGTTAGTGTAAAGACTGAAAAGTGGTGGCTAGTATTGGCCCCGGCTACTGTGATGCCCAGTGGAAATAGGAGTTAGGTTTTTTGAAGTCTGCTGATTGCTAAGGGAAAATGAGCAAACACCTGTGTTAGTAGGTAGAAAAATGATAAGCAAGCAATTTAATTGACCCAGTAACTTTGAATGTGATATGCATGTAATAATGGGAGAGAAGTGTAGGCTGAGAACCTTATTAAATGAAAAAAAAAAAAAAAAATTCTTGGGGAGATGTTCTGCATGACAGACCAAATAAAAATGCATGTGGTAGCTAGAATAGCTGGCCCAAGATTTTGGGAAGACCGGAATTTGGAGGCCAATATTAATGCTGTTAAGTACATTGACTGAGCTGGATTTTACTATCAAAGTTTAAAGTTAATGCCACAAAAAGCACTGTAAACCAGCACCAACAACAATAGTTCTTGTAGATGGGGAAGCTGTGATTAAATGTTTTAATCCTAGCTGGATTTAGATCCAGGAGTCCAAAGTCTTGGGGCCCTTTAATCCTAAATGGTTAGTAGTACACGTGATTCTCCAGTTTCTGCAGTTTAATATACATTTGATCGAAGAAGTTGTATTCAGACCCAAGTGCCTTTCCAGAACTCTCACCTGCATTTTGGGTTTTTTTTTCCTCTAGTTTGTCATTGGCTCTACTTCCTAATGATCCAGCTGTAATTCTGTCAAGGATGTAGGAGAAGGTGTTGTGGCCAGATTTTACATTGGTGTGCTTTCAGAGTGCTTATGGGTGCTTTTTGTCTTATGTTGGTACAGTGTTGGGCAATCCTGGTGTTTAGCTTGTTGATTGTCTTACTCACATAAAATCCCAGAAAACCACATATGAGACTGTCGTAAAAGCTATAGGAAATACCTGAAGCCCTTTTCTGTAAATTCCTGAAGTGAGTGAGAAACAATATTTCAAAATAATTAAATAAATAAATTAATTAAAAATTAATTAAAATTAGAATACCTGGGGGTTAGTTTGTGGGAGTAATGAAATGTCTTGGTGCATTATGATTAGAAAAATTTCGATATAGTGACTCTTGTCTTAATAATTCATCATGAAACAATGAAACACGTTTGCCAATACTACAGAAAAAGATATTTACATTTACTGTCTGTAAACAGCAACTTTGGAATCTGTTTACATTCAGTAAGTGTAAATAGGTGCTAAGTCCAGACAAAATAAAATCTGTCAGTCTTGCCAGCTTGCTTTTTTTTCTTTTCAAATGTGAAAGTATATGTCTTATGTTGTGACCACAGATAAATTTTACCAACAATCCTCAAGTGAAAATTCCCAGAGAGAGAGAGAGAGAGAGAGAGAGAGAGAGAAGCGATGTCTGGCGTTGTTCTGGGTAGAATGAGGAAAATGTAGAGAGAATTAACCACCCCTTCTGCCAGCAACTGATGCCTGTGACATTCACTTATGACACACAAAGCGACTTGGCTGGTAACAACATGGTAGAACTAATTTCCTGGTTTAGTCTGTGTTTGTTTGTTTACAGTATTTTTTTAGTTTTACATCAGTTAGCACAGTAATTGTGCTAACAAACTGTATTCCTCTGCATTAATCTGAAGCTAGTTCTATTATATGGGTTTTTGGGTATCCCTCCTTCTGTCTGTATACTGTTGCACAAGTGTGCTCACAGTGACACGCACCATGCAGAAACTTCAGTTACGAACCAAAAATGTTGGTTTTAGTACTCAATCCCACTTGCCTTAAGTATGATGTTCAACATTTAGACTATCACTGTCCTCAATGGTCCAAATGTTTGACCAGTTCTGATGCACAGTAATTGATTGATACTAGTGCGTTCATACACACAAGTGTATCGAACCCAAGCCGAAACTTTTATTTCTAATGCAAATTTATGCATTTGGGTTGTGTGTGTGTTTTGGGTTAGGGTTAGAGTAAGGACTAGAAAAGGGTGTGTCTGTGTGACTTGTTCAGTGGTACTGTTAGAGAAAGGGTGTTTAGTACACAAATTGTGGGGTGGAGCTGGACAGGTATAAGGCTAGGGGTGGCACACATGAGTAAGGTGTTGCAAGGTGGCTTTGCCCCTAACCCCAGCTGTATACTTCAGGGTAATTTTTGTTTAGACAAGAAAAGGGATCTGTTTTACTTTTTGAACAGGCAAGCTTGTTTAATAGATAAGTACTTTTTCATTTTTAACAGTAGTTCTTTTATTTTTTAATCCTGAATGCTTCCCAGAGCTGTGTAAAATTTAAACCATGCAGTGTACATAGGAAAGAAAGGTTGTGCCATTTTGCATGAGCGTAGAAATGAATGAACCATTGCAAATACAGCAGTTTGTAATATGTAAGTGTTATGCTCTGTGACTACTTAATTTTTTTTTTTTTTTGCATTCCCCGACATCAGACATGAGCATATTCATTCCCTAGCAGTGGGGAATCCCCAGATTCAATTGGAAGAGAGCAGTGTAAAGGAGCTGTCACTCAGTTCAGCAACTGTGAGTTTTGTGCTCTTGCAGGCATCCTGGGAGTGAGAGGATTTCTGTGCAAGTCCATAGCTACACTTGTTAGCGGGGAAGATTGGAACCTGCATTTCAGCAGGGGTTGACAGTGCTACCCCCTATGAGCCCAGGCTCCTGCGCAAATCACTGAAGGATGCCTGCAGGTAGTGGCTTGGAGAGCTGTGACCCCAACACCAGACTACCCACTGCAATGTTTTTTCCTCTGAAAGATTATTGCAGTGCATCTTACTCTGCTCCGCCCTAACCACACCCCAGGATGGGCATGCCCATCCTCCCAAACTCCTAATCAAACTTGAATTGCCTGGGTCAGAATCAGGATTTTATGCCTCTGTGCCATGGCGCTGGCTTTCTGTTTACTTATTCTAAGTGGAATTTCACCATCTGCATGACAGCCAATATTATCTTCTGTATTCTGTACTCACGATTTGTACATATTCTGTGAATATTAACTGAGAATGTTGTGTCTTGTGTCTTTCGACTTTTCTTGGTTAGGGGTCGCCACAGCGGAACTCCGGCCCGCTAATGATTGGCAGTACATTTTTACGTGCCGAGTTGCCGGCCCTGATGCACAACCTTCAACGAAGGTACAGAATATTAACTGAGAATGTCAGGATATTTTGGTGGTAGTTATGGTCCGTCTGATGAACTGTAACTGTAACAGATTGTTATGATTTTATTTAAGATTTGTTCATATGAAATGGCATTTCTGCCTTTGTGTCTTGGTCCGTAATTTTTGCTTTGCATCAGTCATGACTAAATAGAGCCCCTGGGGATAACCCATGCACCTGATTAAGAAATAAAAATCCTCAAAACCAAATGTCTGTTATGTTTTATTGTCACTTGCTGATTCCACTCATCCCTACCACATATACGTGTGTGTGTGTGTGTGTGTGTGTGTGTGTGTGTGTGTGTGTGTGTGTGTGTGTGTGTGTGTGAGAGAGATATGACACACTAAAATAAAACATACTTGTCTTGGTGCCAATTTTAGCTCATTTTGTAAAAATAAAATTTAGGGCATTTACTATGGTGCTGTTATCTACTGCGACAACCTCAGTAACTAGAGGAATGCCTTTCAGGTGGCATGCACTGTGGACAAAAGTCCTTCTGCTGTATTGCTTATAAACTGCTCATGTTAAAATAAATAAAGAATTATAACATTTTCAGGAGCACTGCCCCTTTTATAAGTGGTACACTATTCCAGAACTCCATCAGTGTCCAGGGGGAGTGGGCTTCATGCATTATCAGGGAGCTGCCCTAAAGCAGAGCATAAGCAGACTGACTGAATAAAACAGAATTACAGGAGCACTGTATAAAGCACTCTAGCCCAACAGTCATTCGCTGGTTGGAAAAAAGTGTAGAACTAGATGTATTGGTGAGAGTCTGCAAAGGTAAGTTGGGAAAATGCATTAAAACTGTCACCACTTATTGATCCAGTTTTGATGTTTCAGTTTCATGGGTTCATAGGTGCTTACTAGGCTGTTTGTCTTTGAAGAAATTATGAAACTTAGCCATGCATTCCCACCGTAGTTTTTAGCCCTTCTATTTTGCATGCAAGTAATTCTGAGACTGGCCAAACAAGGGTATGTTGGGACATTTGATGTTTCCCCTATCCTTGAGGGATAGGGGTGCTAAACCAGGGTTGAATTTGTGGTTATTCATCCAGTCATCCAAATTACATTTGAATAGAATAAGAGAAATACTTTGCTTTATTTGAAGAAGACTGATCAATAATGTGGTGTTTTCTCCGATGTAAACCTAGCCCTCCAACATGTTCTGCTTGTTTTGCGATCCCTTGTGCAGGTGTTTGTTACACCATTGGACTTGTGAATTTGTAATCGGCCTGACAGAATAGGGTCTGTTGAAGCTCTATATGCAAGGCAGAGGCTGGCTGTCAGCAGCTCGCACAATACTGAGAAGACTGATGACGCTCTGAGACGGTCTGCAGAGTTTTTACAATTTAGGCCTCTGATTTGTGTAGTGAGAAAGAGTTGCAGTATTCCACTTGTGACAAGTGCTTGGACAGGTGTACACCAAAAAGGCCATTGTACTCCATGATTACCCTAATGAGAGGGAAGTACGGTGGAACAATTACATCCCAGAATTTCAGAATTTGTGTTGGGCCTGTTTTGCAGGGCATGTGTCTACAGTACTTTTGTAGTTCTGATATTTGTCTGATTTAAATAGCTAAGTGATCCTGTACATCAGGTCAAGTTCTGTTTTCAGAGACAGTAGTTATATTTCCTTGTGTCATTATTTGGTTTGGGTTTACATAATTAGTTATTACAGAGAAAATAAGAGTTAAACATTAAAGGAAGTTAGAAAGTGGAATTAAAAAAAAAAAAAATTTGAAGGGATGCATATATGTGGGGCTAACTAAGCCATGAAGTATATTCTGTTGAAGAGGCATGTTTGCAGTAAGGCACTTAGGGGTGTATTTTATACAATATTACTGCACTCCTGGGGTCCTGTAAGACACTTGTTCTTTAGACTTCTGCTTCACATTACCTTGGTGGTGTAGAACATTTGTGTCATGTAAACCCCTTCATACTTTGTTTCTGTGTGTGCGAGAGAGGGTGAGATTGTATATGCGTGTGCATATGAGAAACCCTGGGGCTGTTGCTGAGTATTATGGAGGTACTTGCATATTTTAATCAGTCAGTCCGTTTTAGAAAAGGGCAATAACTGAGTAGGCTGATTGTGTAGTGGTTACTGCTGATTTATTGATGATGATTGAACTGTGGAGATGCACAGCCCCCTCAGCTAAAATGATGAAGTCATTGTGTATGTATGTATCTATTCTGTGCTGACTACAGCAAGGGGTGAAGAGGAGGTCCAGCAGTTGTTGGGTCTGTTGCTTCAATGGTAAAGAAAATTTGGAAAAAATACAAGAATCTTTTTTTCTGCTGTTGCTGTCTATTTTGGTTACCTGGTAGATCTACTGCTTGTTTGTTTTTGTTAGCACCAAAGTTTAATGAAGAGAAGTATATCAAAAAATATTGTATGGCACCTGAACTCCAGTAAATGTTTAGTGAACCAGGTAACTTCCAGAATTATTAACAACATTGCATTAAGATACAGGGCTGCTGTGGTGGTGCAGCGGTTAGCGTTACCGCCTCACAGTAAGATCTTCTCCGGTTCGATCCTCTGCTGAGTGCCTTCTGTGTGGAGTCTGCATGTCCTCTCTGTGGTCGCGTGGGTTTCCTCCCACATCCTAAAGACATGCTGTAGGTGGATTTTATACTCTAAATTGTCCGTAGGCATGAGTGCATGCGTGTGTGTGCCTTCTGTGGAAAGTTGGGCGCTGGGCTGGCAGCTCCACACTGTAAAACTCCACTGCCAGTCATGAGCAGACAGGTGATCCGCTCTGGCGACCAATAACCAGGAAAAGCCGGGAGAAGAAAAAGAATTGCATTAAGATACAGAAAAACAAATCAGCTGCCATTTCAACTTAGTCCCTTGGAATTGTGGACAAGGATCAAATAGTACTGCTGTTTCCTATCTTCTAGCAGTTGCACCATTTTCTTTCTTTGCATATGTATTGTAGCTAAATTTAGTTACAGAGGCTGTTTTTTGTGGGGGACAGAGGCTTTCCTCCAGAAGACAGTGCTGTGGCCCATGTGTAACATCCTGGACGCAGAAGTATGAGTAACAAATATAGATGCTGGGCTGAGGTTTGACAGCTGAAAAAAAACTCTACATAAGACTAGTAGGGGAAGCCAGTGTAGTAGCTTAACCTCATTTCATTCAAGCTGCACTTTTTACTGCTGAAGTGTTTCCTTCCCCCATCATTTCTCCTCTTTCTCACTTCTCTTTTACTGTTGCTTAACTTTTCCCTGCCTGCAGCCTTACATTGCCTGGTACATTGTGTAGACTGTAAGCACTGAACAGTTACGGTCTATGTTGCATTTTGATTCAGTTACTTAACTTCTTCTACAATTTAAATGTTTTTCGTTGTATTTCTTTTTATTTATAGTTTTATTTTCAGTTACATTACTGATAGGTTGTTTGTAAAACATGCTTCAATGTTTATCACTGTTTATGAATACATGTATATTCATTTGATTAAAAATGTTCACTTTATCTTCTGTCTACTGTACTCTCCTGGACTGCGCCTACAAGTGATCCATTAGGATCCGTGTTCTACCCCAGTTAACAAATGAAAATAAATAAAGTGAGTTTCTTTGTGGTGGTGTTGCTGCTGGAGAATATGTGTGAAAAAAACTTTCTTTCAAGTTTAAAGAGTTAACAGAAATGACCGTGTTTGACTTTACAATGAGAAGCTGATACACGTAGAACAGCTTGGTTTATTTCCTTTCTTTCTGCTCTTTATTATAATTGTTTAAAACTGATGGATAGGATTCATGAACCTGGATGTTATAGTGCATCTCCCTTAAGCAGTAATGCTGACAGTGGGGAGATGAGATTCGTAGAAGTCTCATCAACTAGTGTCTTGCATGGAATAAATCCTCTGATAGAGGCCATAAAAACTAGCATGGCATGCATTTAATATGTAGATAAAATGTACTGTAGCATGACTGAATGCACATTAGGGCATTCCTACAGTGTGTAAAAGAAATGCTTGTTTTATAAATGTTTGGGTTGTATAGCAATGAGGCCAGATACATTCCATACTATTGTGAAAGGCTGTAGCGGTATGTCGACAGAAAGCTGCCTAGTTTTGAAAATAATAATGTCCCTATGTAACCACCGGTTGAAGCTCCAACTAGCTAAACAAAGCTGCTGAAAACTTCCACTGGATGAAGAATTGTAAAATAAGATTTTTGTAGGAGGTAAGACCCCCCCTTGCCCTCCATGTGGGGGGGCATTGCCCCAACTCCACTTAACTTAGATTTAGTAAATCAAAAGTTGCACAACTGCTGAGAAAAAAAAAGAAATCTCTCTAAAGAGACAAAAAAAGTGAATCACTGTTAGCACTGTACTAGAAATGGTACTTGCAGTGGTTTCCTATGAAAAACGCAGTTGGAGTTGCAGCCTCGTGCACTTCACACACAACTACCTGGATGGAACTCTCTGCAAATCTAAATTGGGCAGGTAAGGATTTTTGGAAGGGATTAGAAAGCCAATTCATTAAATAGACTTGCCCTGACCTTGTATTCTATTTTATTAGTGCAAGAATCACATCTTTATTTGTGCTTTGTGAGCTACAAATGTTTTCTCCTCTGTTAAATGAAATTTTCACAACTTTTTGCAGTTGAAATGATATTCACTGATTGGATCCTGAATAAGTAGAAATGTGGTTTAGCAAAGTGGCCCCTTTCTTGCTACCTGGTTTGTTTTTTTGTTTCTGCCCTAAGGTAAGAAAGTTGCAGTGCTTCATGATTACTGCACAGATTGCCAATTACATAAATAACGCAACACATTTCTGCGTTGTATTTGTTATGCCAAATCATGCTAGGCCTATTTCAGCACTTCATCTCTACAGATTTGTACAATATGTATGGTGTTGAAGGGTCTTTCGTCATGACATACTGCTTTTTGGCGTCTTGTTTTTAATAGTCATGCTGTAGTCTGCATTACGAAGGCACACCAGGCCAGTAATACTTAGCCTTGTACAAAGTAGAATTCTTTATTAAACCCAGCCACAATATTCTCATTCTTTGTTCTCCCAGGATATGTTCAACATTTTAAAATGCTTCTCCTTTTGTAAGTTGGGGGTTGGTAATATCTTTGAGACATGAACTAACTGCTTATGATTGTGAAGCAAATTATTCAGTAAACTTTACCTTTGCAGGTGCAGTACATACTTAATATACAATTCAGCACTGCACTACATTGACCTTTATGTCACAAGCATCCGGTATTTCTTAATATGTTATATTTTAAAGTGTGGTTTTGCAGCCAGCCCTGTTTTACTAACCATGTTCTTTCAGTATTTCCTCTGGAGTGAAGTACTCTACAGAACTATACTGCACTAGCACTGAGAAGCTGCAGTACTTTTACTGTGAGTGTAGTTTGTAGACCCCCTTCCAAAATGTATTTTTGTTTAGGAATAATGTTCAGTTTATTTTGATGGCTTTATTACTGTTGGTTATCTTTTTATTTTCACTTCTGTTATTGGTTTAAAGTGGTTTAAAATTTGATAACCTCTAGTGGCAGATATTTAGTAATGTACGTGTTGCATTCAGAATTTTTTTTTTCAATATACCATCCACGTTTGTACAACTTCGCTATATTCAGCGTGTGCACAGCAAAGTGTTTCATTACTGTCAGATGTCATTGTCTGCAGTGCAGACTGCAGCATGAATTGTTACCACAAGCTGCTTATCGGGGACGTCAGAGAAACATGCACTTGATGCATTTGTTTTAGCAGTATTAAATTCCAACAACAGATGCTGGTAGATACCGTAAAACCATATTGAAAAGAAACACTCTGATTGAAGAGGTCATCCTATGCAAAAGTCAGATAAAATTGTGCACTCTTCGTTTACCGAGTTTCATAGCTTGCCATTTACTGTAGAAGATTAGTTTTCCCTTTTTAATTGAATTTTAATGTAGTTAACATAAGGCTGGTTTGTCCTCTGTATTTCTGTACAGGTTTCTGCTAACATTTGTATTTTAGATGTAAATGTGTTAGAGAAGGCATGGCCTAAATGTAGGATATGGTTTGTTCATCATAACTGCACATGATGAATAATTCTTGATTCATGTACATGCTGAGCAGCTGCTCTTGAGATGCAGACTTTAATTTTTAGATTGTGTTTTGAGCTTTATTTCCGCACTGCTGAGTGCTGTTTTGTGTAATGTTAAACATTTATGGCATGAGTGGTGTGCTGTTAGCCCAGAGCACTGCAAAGAAGTGCCTTTAAGGTGGAGGCAAAGGAAATGTAGTAGGGGAGTGCCCTCTCCCCAAAAATAAAATAAAAGAATCCCCCAGTGTTTCTATACATGAAAATCTGCAGTCTGGCATGTATACTTCCTTTTATTAACTTGGGTTTATTGCCTTTACAAATTATTCCCTAGAAAGGGTACCGCCTCTGAATAGTATTAACTGGGTAGTACAGAAATCTAGAAATATGAGCTGATACTGATGAATTGAGGGACTCTGCATGTACTATACTTACTTCCTGAGTTAAAAGGTGCAGGAACTGAGCAAGTGACACTTGTTAAACCAGAGCTACTGAGTGTCACTTCCTGTTCCATTTCTGTAGCCGTAATATAGTCCAGAATCACGTCCTGGCCTTAGGTCAACCACACTGCCATTTCTGGTTATGATTATGATGTTTTTGTTCACTGATGAGTTAAAGCAAGATTAGGAGCAGATTTGCCGATGTTTGTCACAGGTCATTTCTGTCATTCTTAACCCAGACCAAAGTCTGTCTGAGTTCTTCCTATATTCATGCTGCCACAAACTGATCCTGCATGCTGAGCTGATGTTTGTCTGTTCAGCTATATGAAATGAATCGTGCATTTGTGCTGGGGTAGTGGATGTGAACATGTTTCAGCTTAGGACTGATTACTGAATTGGGTGTAGATGTCAGGAATTTATATCTTCGTTCTCCATATTTGTACAGATTTCTGGCATTTTCTCAAACATTTGCACAATGAGTAGGCTTGGACTTAATTTTCAGCAATGACTCCATACACCATAAGCAAGTAAGCCTTCACCTGTAGTGAGTCATAAACATTTTGCATAACTAAATGGTACAAGGCAAAAAATGGGGCTGAGCCAAGGAAGTGTTTTAACATCTGATGACCAGTAGCCTCTAGTATTTGTAAACTGTATTTGTAAACTTTTGAAGAGCAAGCTTACTTTTATGTGGTTGAGCATCAAAGCAAATTTATTTTAGGGGAGTAGATGTTATTCATCAGAAGGAGATATGCATAATGTTTTAAGTTACCATTCTAACAAATAGCACTATCTATTTAGCATGGAATGATGAAGCCCAGCGTGTGACCCAGACAACCTAGGTTGAATTAGAGGCCTGGGTCCTAGAGGAGCCACCTCGTAGGGGAGATGATTGATGTTAACCTCTCCCAGGGATTTGAGGGCATGGGTCCTTGGGTCTTGCAGTCTACCTACGGTCCCTAGTGGAGACCAGAAATAGACAGAGGACATCTGCTGTGGGGTGGGGAGGCTTAAGAAAGAGTTTTCCATGACTGACGGGCCCTGTTATTGCCTCATTGCAAACCTTGAGACAATGGAGACTCGCTTACGGAATGAAAGCTGTAAACAGGAAAAACTGGCAGATAGCTGTCTGGTTGAACATTTTTCAGTGACTGCATGGCAGTTACATGACAGCTTACTTCATTCTAGGAATGCAATATTTTCCTGCCTTTTCAGATGTTTAATGTAGTGGTCATTCATATTGTATTATGGTTCAAGATGACAAGAATAGAGAGTTGCTGAGAAGTTTCTTATTCTTCAGTTATGTTTTATAAGATGTATTTGATGATTAGGATTAGAGTCTAAGCGTGAGTGTAGAATTGAACGCACCCAGTAGTGTAATTGATGATCTGCATTATTAAAAGGATATATGCTCACAAACTTCTGCATCTTAATGTAGCAATGAGACAAGAAACATCCCTTTTACATTGAAGCAGTGAGGTGCAGATGCCTGTGGCTTCATTTGGTTTGTGGAATGGAGGTGTGCTAAGTAATGTCAGGACAGTGCTTGCCTGCAAACTGTAGGGGTCAAGTCATGGCAGTCTTGTGCTTTGCATCCCCAAGCCTACCATAGGGTACAGTGACCTGACCATTGGCCTGTACAAACAGTGTTTTTCAAGGAAGAAGGAAAACAGTTAACTGTTTCATACAGACTTATTGTGTACAGCTTGTTCACATGAGTGTAAGCTGTGAAAGCCAGGCAGTGCAGACAGGGTTGAGCAGTTTGAGACCCTTGTCTTTTCTGTAAGAGCAGGATCATGGAACCAGACAATATTTAAGTACCCTGTATGTTAGCTAGCACATACAGAAAACTCCTGTCTGTGACACTGGCATCCTGGGTTCATTGGAGACCTGGGGACCAGAGAACCAACAGTGGGGAAGGCCACGTGGCTGGAAGGCACTCTTCTTCCTTAGTGTCCATAGGAAATTCCCCATCGAGGAGTTGAACACTAGACCCAGGCAGCCGACTTAAAGGGCGAAAAGAATAACTGATAAGCAAACGGTGGTATTCTATGCCTGCCAGGGTCCCTGGCTTTGTTTTTGAATGGCATATCAGATTTGCATGGGTATCCATGTCATGCTACAAGCTTTTGTTGGATAAGTATGCTGACACTCCATTCATGAGGTTGCACAGAACGTTGGCCAAAAGATTGTCTTAATACGATACTTTTATCTTCCTTTCCTTACCTACAAGATGGCCTCTTAACAAGTGGCTTCAGTACAGGATTCATATATAGCTATGGTGCCAAAAGCTATTTTATAATATGTTCCCTTTCTTCTGTTGTTCTGTAAATTAGTTTGGTTGTTTTTAAATATGGGAAACCAACCAAACTGCTTACTCTGAGCAGTGTAAGTTTAAACTTTGTCAAAGGCTTTTCAAGGAATGCTTTCTTTCCTTCAACTCGTCACCATGTTTGGATTTGGTCATCTCACCTTCATAACTTTTATTCAGCACCCTTGGTTACTTCCTGTCCTCCTTGCAGGGTCCTTAATGTAAGGTGGAGAAGAGCAGCATCTCTTTAACTTAGTCCTGCCTCTTGTTTTTTTCATTTAACTTTTGTAGTCTCCAGGGTCATGTCACCTTAAAGTAATGAATATCCTTTTCTGTTATTACTTTGTGTACCATCAAGTTTGCACCTCTTTCACAGTGTGTTAGCTCTTCATGCTCTGTACTAAGGATGGCAAATTATACTACTCCAGGTTTGCAGTAATCATAGGGGTAATTGTTTCCATTCCAAAAGTACCAGATGAGCTCTCCAATTCAAGGGTTGAAGTAACAGTGTTCATGTTTAATATACATGTGAATTGCAACACTGACAGTGCAGATAATATGTACTAACACAACGTCGTTTGGCTTTTCATACATTATTCTAATCTTTACCCTTGCATACAAAGAAAAAAGGCTCCTGGCTGCGGATGCTGTAGTGATTCACTTTGCATGTATAGTTCTAAACAAAATACACACACATATGTACAAGCAAATGAGCACTGCTTATCACACTTCTCCAGTTAAGCTGCGAGCTGATCTTGCTCATGGTGAATGGAGACAATTGCAAATGCCCTTTTTCCTTTAATAACTATAGAAACTTGGAGTATTCTAGATGTCCTTCAAGGATGCATCTGCAGTCATAACAAATGGGTTGTCCTGTCGTCAGGCAGCCCCTCGGTCGGCCGGATTCCAAAGTCTGGGTCCGGCTTCGGCTGATGTCGCATTTCACCCGACGTCATCTCTGCTGGTCTTCGGGTATAAAAGCATCAGCCGACGCCATTTTCCCCAGTCTTTCTTGCCGCGTGGCGCCCGAAGCAGAAGCTGTTCGCAAGTGCCGATCGGTCAGATCCAGAGATTACTACTACCGAATACTACTTCGAAGACTGCTAAAAAGCTAAGTACCCCGTTGGGGACTCTTTCTTGCCTCAGCCGATGTCAGAAAAAGTAAATAACTGTTTAACTTGTGGGAAACAAATACCTCATAAAGATTTCCACTCTTACTGCCTACCTTGTTTAGGCCCTGACCACGACGTAGCAGCCTGTTTAGCCTGTGCTTCCTTCAACCGACGAACGCTTAGGCGTTGGTCGGAGTTTGCTGAACAGTTTTCCGGCTCAGATTTTGCGTACATTATGCCGTTGGATCCTCCGACTACCCAAATTGTTAAAAAACGCAAAGAAAAAGACCGACACTCGCGGTCCGTGGTTTCGGCCGAAACCACGGTTAAGCAAGCCGCGAGTGTCTCGGTTTCGGCCGAAACCGAAAAAACGGGTCAATCTTCAGCCGACTCCATGACTACTACTGAGGCTCCTGCTACCTTAGTTGAATCGGCCTCTGAAGTTTTGCCTACTACTGTGGTTCCTAGTGAATTATCAGACACCATCCCTTTGGATGTCTCTACCCCAGCACGTGGTGCTGCTAGGCCTCCTGCAGCCATGTCTATAAAGGCCTTTGCCAGGGCTAAAGCAGCCAAAACTGTTAAATCAGTGCCTGTTAAGACCCCCTCACATAAGCCCACTTCTAGTTCACAAATGCTTACTCTGGCAGAGGATTTAATCTCCTTAATTGGGGGATCCCAATCTCACCCAGACAGGGCCTCTCAGCCTCCAGAAAAGAGACCTAGAGCAGAGCCCCCCTAGCCAGTGTCCTCTGATGATTCTTCGGATGACTCAGACATTACAGATCAGCCAGAGGCTCCTTTTTCTACTTATGAAGATTCCGATGCTGAAGAATCCATTCCATCTGCCTCTCCACCAGAGGAATTTTCCTTTGGGGAAACCTTACATGCCATGAGAGAACAATTCCAATGGCAGGGACAAGATTTCTCAGATTCAAGAAAAAGGCTTAGGACCTTTCTGCACTTACCACAACATAGGCCCTTAGCTATACCTCCAGTTCTGCCCGTTGTGGATGATGCATTTAATGATGTTTGCACTGCTCCTGATACTTTACCTCCAGCCCCTGCCAAACCAGATAGATTTTACAGGGTGCCAGACTCTCATCACCACCTATACAAGGCCCCACTTGCAGATCCTGAGACTATATCCCAGGGGCCTAAGGCAGTAGCTTCGACCTCAGAAAAAAACCCTCTCCCTTCTGAAAGGGAATCCAGGTCCTTAGAGAGATGGGGGAAAAAAAGTTTACACCTCTGCTACTCTCTCAGCTAGAGCTTTAAACTGCCAGTTTCACATGATCCAATACCAAGAGTTTATGCTTGATCAGTTAACTAAGAAGCTGTCCTCTGATGACTCCTTAGATAAGAAATATGTGTTAGAAACGGTGAATAACATTCAGCAGGTTAGTAACCATTCTTTAAAATGTGGCTATGATGCACTGGAGGCTTCATTTAGATCAGCCATGACTGGCACAGTGATAAGAAGGCATGCATGGTTGAAGGAACAGGTTTTGCCAGATCATGTTAAAGCAAAGCTGTTAGATGCTCCTATGGATAAGGCCAGTCTATTTGGTACACCTGCTCAGCAAGTAATGAAGAAAATGGAAGAGAAGGCAAAATCTGTACAAACAGTTAAGGATGTCTTACAGGTTCAGCCCCCAAGGTTTAGCAGGAACTGGCCTGCCAAAAATTGGTCCTTTCCAGACTCCTCAAAATCTCAAAGAGGGCAGGAATAGACGCTCTAGAGGCAGAAATCAATCCAGAGGAGGTGTCTATAGAGGACGCCAGTGGCAAGGCAATAACCAGAGAGGCACAGACACAACCACTGCCACTGCAACACAATCACAGTGACTTGACTCTGACACCGCCTACCAGGGAGCAAATAGCAGCACCTTTAGGCGGAAAGTTAGCCTTATTTTCGAAAAATTGGCACTATATCACAAAAGACAAGTGGATTTTGCAAACCATAGACCAAGGCTACAGGTTCCACTTCCACACCTTACCAGTAAAAAGAGGAATGCCAAACCTACCTCCAAATCAAAAAACAGAAGCTCTAAAGCAGATAGCTCAATTAACAAAGATGAGAGCTGTGGAAAGAGTACCAATAACACAACAGGGCAAAGGATTCTACTCCAGACTCTTCCTAGTACCAAGAAAAAAGAAAAGTTGGAGACCTATTCTCAACCTGTCCGTCTTAAACACATACATCATTGTACCAAAATTCAAAATGCTGACCCTACAGCAACTTCTTCCCATGCTGGGTAAGGAGTGTTGGCTGGTAACTCTAGATCTCAAGGAGGCATACCTGCATGTCCCCATACGACCAAATTGCAGAAGATACCTCAGATTTCTTGCAGGATCAGAGCATTATCAATTCTCAGCATTGCCCTTTGGCTTATCTACTGCCCAGAGTATTCACAAAATGCCTGGCATCAGTAATCGCTCATTGCAGGCTACAGGGAATCCAAATTTATCCATACCTGGACGACTGCCTGTTACAAGCGGACAACAAAAGCAAGCTGACAACAGATTTACAAAGAGTCATTTGCTTACTACAAGCCCTGGGATACACAGTCAATTTAAAAAAGTCAAGACTGATACCATCCCAGACAAGAACATTCTTGGGTGCGGAATTGGACACAGTAAAACAAATGGCATTCCTAACTGCAGAAAAACAAGCACAACTCCCTCTTTACTTCTTGGCATTAACAAAGCAGCACAAACTAACGGCAAGAAAAGTACTACAGGCCTTGGGCTTCATGGCATCATGCATAATCCTGGTCCCCCATGCCAGACTGCATATGAGAAAACTACAGTGGTACCTAAAGAATTTATGGTCTCAACACAGGCACAGCTTAGAAACCGAAATCCCACTAATCCCATGCCTGAAACAAGAGTTCCTATGGTGGGCTCAAGCATGCCAGTCAAACCCAGGCTTGCCCTTCCACAACTTTCAAGCAAACCAAACCATCACAACGGACGCCTCAGACCTAGGCTGGGGGGCGCACATGTTGGACAAGTGCATACAAGGATTGTGGACTCCAGACCAGCTGCACCTGCACATAAACCAAAAAGAATTGCTGGCAGTAAAACTAGCAATCCAGAAATTCAAACCATTCCTCAAAGAAGGCCATTTAATGATAAGGACAGACAACACCACAGTCATGTGGTACATCAACAAACAGGGAGGCACTCATTCATACCCCCTATGCAGAATGACTCTGGACCTTTGGAATATGGCTCTGAGCTACAACATCCAGTTACAGGCAATATTTGTGCCGGTAAAAGAAAACACCCTAGCAGACATTTTAAGCAGAACCACCTCGGATGCTCACGAATGGATGCTACACCCGGACATCTTCAAGGCCATCACAAAGAAATGGGGAATGCCACAAATAGACCTATTCGCATCCCCACTCAATCACCAGCTCAAAAAATTCTGCACAAGGACATACCACCCACTAGCATGGAAGGTGGACTCTCTATCCTTCAGTTGGAAAGGCCTGACAGCATATGCATTTCCACCTCTGCCTTTGATGCACAAGGTACTACTGAAAATCAAAGAGGAACGTCCAAGGATAATTCTGATAGCTCCGAATTGGCCAAGACAACACTGGTATCCTTTGCTGAGGAGCATGTCTCAGGGGAGAATGTGGCCAATACCCCTGATGCCTTTGATGTTAGCTCAGAACAACTACAACATCATGCACCCAAACCTAAAAACCTTGCAACTGACTGCCTGGAACATCACATAACAGCTACTAACCCAGACTTATCCCAAAGGGTTAAAGACATTATCCTTGAAGCCCGCAGACCTTCAACAAGAAGGAACTATGCAGGAAAATGGAAAAGGTTTGTCATTTGGAGTACTGAAAGAGGAAAAGATGACTCGAACATAGATATTGCTAACATCCTGGAGTACTTGGCAGAGCTTCTACATACGGGCCTGTCCTACTCCTCCATCAAGATACATGCATCAGCTATTTCCGCAGAATACAGCTTCGATCCACCTGTCTTTTCGCATCCTCTACTCAGGCAATTCCTCAGAGGGATCAAGAATGTAAAACCTCCTAGGAAACCACCATTACCAGCATGGGACTTGAACTTTGTGCTAGAAAAATTGACACTCCCTCCATTTGAACCAGCAGCAACAGCAGATCTTCAACACCTATCATGGAAAACTGCTTTCCTACTGGCAATTACTTCAGCAAGGAGGGTTTGAACTACAGGCCTTAATGGCAGTACAACCCTTCCTAATCTTCCATCAAGATAGAGTGTCCATGAGAACTAATCCTACTTTTATGCCCAAGGTGGTATCCAGAGTGTCTTTAAACCAGGCAATCCACCTACCTACCTTCTTTCCCAATCCACAGAACAGTGGGGAAAGGCTGCTGCATACCTTGGATGTACATAGACAGTTACGCTACTACCTGGACAGAACCAAAAGTAACAGAAAAACTGACCAGCTTTTAGTAGCCTATGCAACAGGAAGGGAAGGAAAAGCAATTTCCAAACAGACAATCTCCAAATGGATAGGAAATTGCATAAGATTCTGTTACTCCTACCATGGAAAACCAGTTCCACAGAACATAAGACCTCATTCTACAAGGGCTACAGCCACTACCACAGCTTTCTTACGAGGAGTGGCAACCAAGGACATTATTGAGGCGGCTACTTGGACCTCCGTGCATACATTTGCCAAGCATTATAATTTACCTCTATACTCTAGATCCCGAGCAGGGTTTGCCTCTGCTGTATTGCAAGGGATCCTAACTACACCATAATTCTTCTTCCTCCTCCCTAGTTTGGCTATGGTATTCTACCCATTTGTTATGACTGCAGATGCATCCTTGAAGGACATAGTACAGTTTTGTACCTACCATAAATGTAGATGTCCGAACAGGATAGCATCTGCAGTCAGGATTACCCACCCTCCTTCCCTCTGTGGTACTCCTAGGGTATTTACCCTCCTAATAGCTAGCTGCTTGGGGAGTCTCTTATGGTGTATTTGTTTGTATATATGTACATACATGCTTATTTTTTGTGTTTGCCTTCTACTATTTTGGAAACATTGGCATTTATCCAAAATTTAGCTTCCTAGAGGGCAACTGGCATCTGGGGCAAGAAACACTGAGGAAAATGGCGTCGGCTGATGCTTTTATACCCGAAGACCAGCAGAGATGACGTCGGGTGAAATGCGACATCAGCCGAAGCCGGACCCACACTTTGGAATCCGGCCGACCGAGGGGCTGCCTGACGACAGGACAACCCATTTGTTATGACTGCAGATGCTATCCTGTTCGGACATCTACATTTATGGTAGGTACAAAACTGTACTTTGTAGACTTTTTGGAATCCCACCCAAAATGTAAGCTTTGATAATAGGGTAGCTTTCTTTGTCCCTGTGATGCCCCTGCACTGGACCAGTAATCAAAGAGACTCAATCTTCACCCCTGGCAACAGAGGAGGATGTACACAATGGGAAGATGACAAGTACACAGTAAAGTGCAATTTCCCTTAAGAGCACACAGACATCACAGTCATTCTGGGGCTGGTTTCTCCCTCTTTCTCCAGATCCCCAATAAGACTCCCACTGGCACAGCTGTAGGGTTAAGACCTCAGCTGAGGGGCCAAACCAAGACCTCCAGCACCCTCTTTGTCCAAGCAGTGCTTCGTGTCCTTGCCCAAGTAGCTGACACACACACACACACACACACACACACACACACACACTTTGAGATTTTGTTTATACATACACACACACACACACACACACACACACACACACACACACACACACACACGCACACACACGCACACCCTTGGGGAAGGCTGGCACAGGTTTACTGGATATGCCCCCTTCTATATAAGGTAGATATTCTTCGTGTTTCACTGTTGCAGTCATCACTTGTGGGTTATCCCTGCTGGGTAGCCCTCGGCCGGTCCGAATACCAGAGTAAAGGTTTCCCTCCTGCATCAGCTGTTCTGTGAATGTGGCTGACATCAGGGCTGTAAAGGGAGACAGCCAATGCCATTACATCAGTCTTTCTTGCCGTGGAGCCCAAAGCAGAAGAAGCAGCTTTGCAAGTGTGTTAGTCGGCCATTGCCAGAGTGAGGACAACCGTATAAAGCCAAGTACCCCATTGGGGAATCTTTTCTTGTCTTAAACTGATGTCAGAGAAAGTTAATAACTGTCTCAGTTGTGGAAAGCAGATCCCACACCGAGACTTCCATTCTCTCTGCATTACTTGCTTAGGCCCAGACCACGACGTTCCAGGGTGTCGGTTATGTGCCCTCTTTAATGCTCATACTATTAGAAGAAGAGCTGATGTTGTAGCAAGGCATTTTAGTCAGTCTTTCCAGCAACGCGAAATGGCCTTGGTTTCTCGGGCAGTTTCTGACTTACCTAGGAAGAAAAAGGAAAAGGATACAGTCAACTTTTACTCAGAGCAAGTCTACAGCTGAACTCAGTGAGGTGCCTTCACAGCCCCTGATGACAGCCGCCGAACCATTGCAGGCCTCTACCGAGACCCATTTGGAGTCCTGTTTGCCACCGGATCATTCCTCCAGCCGGGATATTGCTTTCTCCTCACACGGTTGGGTCCAGAGCTGCTTTGCAGGCATTAGCTTCCTCTGAGATCCCACTGACATCCAAAATCCAAATTGGACCAACGACAGTGCCGCCCGTCAAATTGACTCTGTATAAGGCTTCTGAACCAGCTAGGCCCAAGCCTAAACCTAGCTAGGGCTAGCTCTTTTAAAAACCCCATCCCAGGTGACAAGGAAAGCAGAGCATTAGACAGGATAGGTAAAAAGGTTTACACCTCAGCTACTTTAGCTGTTGGGGCACTAAATTGCCAATTTCACATGATAAACTTTCAGCAGAATGTGCTGGCACTGATTAAACAAAATATCTGCCATGCCTGACAGTAGCACTGCCAGAAAATTAACAGACCTCATACATTCTAGCTGTCAGGTAGCAAAGCACTCCTTGCATTGTGGTTTTGATACCTTAGAAGCCTCTACTTGCGCTGCAGCTACAAGATCAGTTATCAGAAGGCATGCCTGGTTAAGGGAGCAACCTTTGCCTGACCAGGTAAAATCCAAAGTTTTAGGTACATCTCTAGATAAGGAGCAGTTGTTTGGCCCCAAGGCCGAGGAGGTCATCAAAAACATGGAGGACAAAGCCAAATCCATGCAGACTGTCAAGGATTTTTTACAGGTGCAACCACCCATTTTCAGCAGAAACTTCCCTACTAAGCACTGGTCCTTTCCCTCTCAACCAAAGCCAGTGCAGAGAAAGAGACACAGGGACAGAATCTCTAGGCTGCAGGCACACAGCCAACAGAGAACTAGGCAGTGGTCCACTGCCACTCCTAGGCAGGGGAGTTCTATGCCTACTACCTTCTCCAGGGACTCACAATGACTCCCTACACCCCTCTGCCTCCCAGGTCCCTAGACAAGCTAGGAGGAAGACTCTTCCCTCTTCCAAGAAAAGTGGCAGTCCATCACCTCAGATCTATGAGTACTGAAAATTATTACCAGAAGGTACAGATTCTATTTCAAAGAAAAACCCAGGAGGTCAGGTTTCTCAGACGTCCCTGCAAACCAGACAGCAGAAGCCTTTCGTTAGATCCAAAAGCTTTATGCCTAGGGCGCTATAGAACCTGTGCCCAAGGAACAGACCGGAAAAGGATTTTACTCAAGACTATTCCTGGTTCCCAGAAAGGAAGGCACATGGCACCATATCCTAGACCTCTTCACCCTGAATCTGTCCCTTCTGGTTCCAAAATTCAAAATGTCAACACTACAAAAATTACTACCCATGCTCATGCCACAAGCCTGGCTAGTGACCCTAGATCTGAAGGATGCCTACCTGCATATCCCTATCAGTCAGTCCTGCAAGAGCTGCCTAAGGTTCAGAGCAAGGTCCCAACACTTTTCTTTCTCTGCACTGCCCTTTGGCTTATCCACTGCTCCCAGAGTCTTTACAAAATGCTTGGCTCCAGTCATTGCTTACTGCAAACAGAGAGCCATACACATTTACCCCTACCTCAATGACTGCACTCATACAGGCAGATGCCAAGGAAAAGCTCCTACAGAACCTCTCCTTTGTGCAGACCCTACTGACCTCACTGGGATTCACCATTAACCTGGAGAAATCCCAGCTATTACCCACATGAAGGATTACCTTCCTGGGCACCCTACTAGACACTTCCATGCAAATGCCCCCCCCCCCCCGAAGAAGACCTTTCTTCAGTCCTACTTCCAACAACTGGCACAAAAGACCCACCTCACAGCCAAGAAAATAGTGCAAGCCCTAGGATACATTGCTTCCTGCATCCTGCTTGTACCCTTCGCCAGATTGTATATGAGGAAACTGCAGTGGTACCCAAGGAACCTCTGGTACCAACACTCCCCGTCTCTGGAGCAACAACTCCTACTAATTCCTTGCCTAAGGAAGGAGTTGCTCTGGTGGGCCCAGGCTTGCTCCCTGAACAAGGGCCTTCCCTTTGTCCTTCAGCCACACAAGTAAACCCCGACCATGGATGCCTCAGACATTGCCTGGGGAGCACACGCAGGAACTCTGCAAACTCGGGCCTTTTGGGAAAAGGAGGTTCTAGGTCTCCACATCAGTCTGAAAGAGATGCTAGTGGTGCACAGAGCTATCCTAACCTTTCAAAAGCATCTGTCACCAGGGGTACAACACTACTGTCATGTGGTACATCAACAAACAGGAGGGCACTCATTATTACCCCCTGTGTCACCTTGCCATGAAAATCTTGCAGTCAGCCTCCAATCTGGGACTGCATCTCATAGTTCAATACCTTCCAGGGAAGCAAAACACTCTGGCAGATCACTTAAGCAGGTAGATCATGGATCCCCACGAGTGGCAATTGCACAGGGAGACTTTCTTACAGATCAGTTGCATCTGGGGGGGAACCAGACGTAGATCTTTTTGCAAACTACCAGAACTGTCAACTGACCAAATGCTCAAGACAGTTTCACCCAAATGCCTGGAGAGTGGTCGCCCTCTCCTTCCACTGGGGCAGCCTGTTTGTGTATGCCTTTCCCCCACTTCCTCTGATACTCAGCATAGTCTTCAAGATCAGAGAGGAAGGACCAAGAGCTATCCTGATTGACCCAGACTGGCCAAGGCAGCACTGGTACCCCATGCACCTCAGCATGACCATGCAACCTCCCTTTCCTCTGCCCTCCGCCTCGAACCTTCTCACACAACAAGGAGAGAAGCTCCTACATCCAGGCCTGGCCACACTCAAGCTAACAGCATGGCTGATTCCTCAAAGGCAGATAACTCTTCAGTCCTCAGCAGTCAGGTGTAATATATTATTAAGTAGGCTTGTAGACCCAGCACCAGGAAATCTTTTTCCTCTCATTGGAAGAGATTCACCTGCTGGTGCAACTGCAGGGGCGCTTCCAGCACTACAGCCTCTTTACCACAGGTCCTGGACTACCTGGAAGAGCTCCTCCATAAGGGTTTGCCTTACTCCTCTGTCCAGATTAATGCTTTGGCTATCTCAGCCTACATCCAGGCGAATCCGCCTTTATTCTCTCAGCACCTCTTAAAACAGTTCCTCAGAGGTGTGGCTCACATCAGACCACCTAGAAGGCCACCTGTACCAGCTTGGATCTTAACTTTGTCCTGGAAAATGTGACTCTACCCCCTTTCGAGCTAGCTTCCTCAGAACATCTCAGATACCTCTCTTGGAAAACTGCCCTTTTGCTAACCATCACTTATGCTAGGAGAGATTCTGAACTCCAGGCTCTTTTGGCCACTGAGGCCTTCATCATCTTCCATGCGGACAGGGTCTCTCAAAGAACGAAACCCTCCTTTATGCCTAAGGTGGTCTGTGATGTAATCCTTAATCAGGCCATATACCTACCTACCTACCTTCTTTCCTAAACCCACAAATAGAGGGGAAAGAATTCTGCATTCCTTAGATGTGCACAGACAGCAGAGATTTTACCTTGACAGGACCACATCAGTAAGGAAAACTGACCAGCTACTGGTTTTGTTTGCCCCTGGGGTAGAAGAGAACCCCATTACTAAACAGACCATTTCCAAAGTGATCTCTCATTGCATATATTTCTGCTACTCCTTCCATGGAAAGGGTCCTCCCAAAACCATCAGGTCCCATTCCACAAGACCAGCCTCTACCTCCGCAGCCTTTCTGAGGGGGGTTCCTACTAAGGAAATTCTGGAAGCTGCTACTTGGACATCTATACACACTTTCACCAAGCACAACCAGCTAGCTACATTCTCCAAATCCAGGGCAGGATTTGCATCTGCAATCCTGCAGGGCATGCTAGCATCCCCATAATTTGTACAGCTTTTGTCAGCCCACTCCCTCAGCTTTGGGATTCTTCCCACAAGTGATGACTGCAACATTGAACCATGAAGAACATAGTACAGTTGTGTACACTTACCATAAATGTAGATGTTTCAGTGTATTCACTGTTGCAGCCCTGTTTCCCTATCACCTCTCCCCCTTTCTTGCCTTATGTATATATCTTTTCTGGGGCTCCTACCCTTTCGGGGCAAGAAAAACTGATGTAATGGCATCGGCTGTCTCCCTTTATAGCCCTGATTACCCAACGTCAGCCACACTCACAGAACAGCTGATGCAGGAGGGAAACCTTTACTTTGGTATTTGGGCAGGCTGAGGGCTACCCAGCAGGGATAACCCACAAGTGATGACTGCAACAGTGAATACACTCTAGCATATACATTTATGGTAAGTGTACATAACTGCAGTTTTTCACTGCCACCAACCCCTACTTATCAGCTACTATAAGGCTCTTACAAAGGTTGTCCACTCTTACTGTGTAATATTACTATTATCCAAATGGTAGTGTGACCAAGACTTGCAAGGCTGTTTAGGAGTGGCGTGTACAGTGTCACCAGTTATGTATGCAAGTACTCTAAGAGTTTAAGTATGTCTCACAGATATCAGCCACAAAGTTAGGTTTAAATGTGTTTAATAATAAAAGAACAAGTCAATACTCAGTCAATCAACACAGTAACTTCAGAGTTCAAAATCATAGGAAATATTTAAAACAGCAATGCAGGACAGTCTCAAGTAAGTACAGAAAGTATCTAAACTAATCTTTACTATATTCCTAACTGTATCTAAAAGAAATACTATGCCCTAAATCTTACTTGCAGAGAAAGGCAAGTGCAGATGGGGATGATGAGCAGATGTTCTTGCTAAGTCCAAGACAAGATACAAAATGCACAGTCTCTCTCTGAGAGAGTTCTTAAATCAATATCAAATGTTACTGCTGGGATAGCTTGGATGAAATCATTTTTTATCACCTGACTTCATTTCCCAGGCTAAAACAGAAACTAACAGACTTTAACGTCTCTGTGTTAGAAATACATATCTCCCAGATGTTTGCAGATCTTGGAAGTCATAAGACAATAAAACACTTTTCATTTTAAACCTAGTAATTACTTCTCTTCCAAGACAATACAAAAACGTCAAGCTCTAGACATTGTGTCTGCTACACTGAAACTGAGAGAGAACTTTTATAGCACGATCGTAAAGCAATCTAATTTCAACTTATTTTCTGTTCCAAGTCAGCAGAGCATGCTGTGGTTACATTTTAGCTCAGTACATAACATACCGTTCTGTATAAATCATATCAAGTTCCACAAATGACATAGAATTATTTACAAAATTCCAGATAGCTGGGCTGGCAGCATGACAGTCCCCACACACACATTATATTTCTAACTCTTGCTGGTATTATGACTGTCACACTAAAGTAAAGGTCAGTAGTTATCTCTTGAATGTGAAGCAGTTTACAAACTTGTGGGACCGAAGGAGCTGTGTACTCATTAGCTTAAGTCAGAATACAGATCAGAACTCCCCCCTCATAAATATCAAACTTGAATGCTTTAAATCTTCAAGCATGTTTGAAGGTATAATATAGAATCACTTGGTCTTTTCAGACAGCATAGACTCCTTGTATTCAGATTTTGGTGATGAATTTAAAGTTTATTGGGCATGTTCACAAGTACCTTTGCTTTACAGTTAATCTCATTTCCTGTTGTACTCCTTATGTTGAACTTGCAAGTGATTTTACAAAATAAATAATGATTATAGTGCACTGCTTTTTTCACTTTCATTATTTGCCCACACCCACAAAGTGATGTCATGGTATATACTAAGCAACGATTTACATATGATTACAACACATCATGTGTTAAAAATAACTTACTTCTACAGAGGAGGTGCTTCTTATTTACATTGTATTTTCACTACTTTAAGTGTTAATTTTCAGTGTGAGGTGTTCCATCTGCAAGAGCTAGTTTATAACTTATCTTTCTAGGAAGTATGCATTTAACATGGAATAAGGTAGTCTAAACATTTATTTTAGGTAGTGATGCATTGTGAGTTCAGTCTTTTATGATGTCATAGCAAGGACTTTAAGCTGTAAGAAAAATATTCAGGAAACCATTTTTACCAACAAAATAAAATGCCAAAATATAATTTTTACATCAAAAACTGTATAATTTAGAATTGTGCATGACAGCGAGGTTATATAGAATTCCAAAGAATTGTTGTACTTGATTTTAGAACACGAACAATACGCATTAAACCACAAGAAATCTTTCTTTTGGCAGATGTTAGCATGATTTTCTTTCTTTTGTGGTTAACGTTTGCAAACATAGCTAAATTTCCTCTGTGGTGTTTAACTTTTTGAAACCCAGCTAAATGCTTGCTGAGACCATTCAAAACTAGTTTTGCATTGTAGTTAAGGAAATTATCTAGGAAACTAGAGATGTGTATTAGAATCCTGTCAGCTTCTTGCTGGATGCTTTTGGGTCTTTCCTGTAGAAGTCTTTCAGTGGGATCAGTCGATCCAAAATACATTCCACAGACGAAAATGAGAAGAGCAACATTAACGGCTGCTAGAACACTGCATTGCATTTGCATCTTTCTAGAGAAGATGTCGCAGGCTTTGTAGCTCCTTGACTGAGCAGGTCTCATTGTGACGTTTTTTTTTTAACCAGACTTGCCTGTTTACTCATGAGATGTAATGCTGTGTGTGTTGCAAATAAAATGATAGTGGACTCCGCACTATCCTCTGCAGGTTTTGGGCCTATTACTCTGGAGCTGTTGTCAGGCTAAGTGCTGGTCCCCTGGCATTAACTATGGCAATATTAAAGGATCGTATATCAGTTGCTCCTCTAGTGTTGGAATCTGTAGGGTCATTGCTTTCCTTGTTAGTGCTGACTCCTGTTTCATTAAATGAAGAAGTAAAGATCTTGAGACCCTCTGCTATTAAAACCTTCAGGAGAGCCTTCTCTTTTCCAGTGGAGGAAGACCCTAAAATGTCCTCTCCAGGACCATTGATGCCCAGGAAGCTGACCATGTCTACTGATATGGAAGAATCCTCTGAAAACCTTTATTCCTTTCTTTTTGTATTTCAGGCTTGAAGTGTGAAGACAGCAATTTTTGCATCCCTTTCCTTCGAAGGATCTAACCTTGATGAATTTAGAAATTTTGTAGGAAAGGGGGCATGTGACTCTTAAGAGAGCCCACCTCCCTGCTGTCTCCTATGGAGAATAACCTGTAATTAACCTTAGCTGCTCTTCTTAAGTTTTGGATTACTTACATTCTGTGCCATTCTTCAGTAGTAAGATTTCTGACACAGAAGGATAAATAAAGTTTGGTATAATTTCTCTCTGCTACTAGACATGGTGGTTAGGGGGTACGAGTGTCTACCTAATTTGTATTCTCTGGCAGTAAGTCATTTCACTTTACTAGTAAGGACAACCCTGATTTTCTCCTTTGTTTTCTGTGCCTGTGCATCATTCAGTCATGTTAATAGCCCTTAGTGGGAACTTAATCAAATCATTAACTTCCCATGGAGTGGTTTGTTGTGGTCGGTGGCAGAACAGACAGACAGACTGACTGAGCTTCCTTGATCGATACTTGGATTTGAGGTAATGATTGACTTTAGGCCATTAATCAGCACCTCCAGATGAGTCCCTGAGGTGGATTCCTGGTAGAACAGCTTCAGAGCAGGGTGACTGGGATAAACATTCTATAAACTTGCTGACCATTTGCCTCTTTCTTCTGTTCCTGTCCTCTGTTCAGTGATTGAACTGTTGACTTCTTCTGCTCCCTCCTCCTTTTTCCTCTTGGACACTGGTAGCTGACTGTTAAGGTGCTGATTCCAGATTGCAGACTTGGATCAGACCACACTGCTCTCTTCTTTCTGCCTGGTCTTCACAGACAGATGGTGATGCATCTTCCTGTTTATGTTAAGTAGGGTACACTCCTCCAATAAATTACAACAACTACTCTGCAGCTACTGTTCTGATTAGTAGTTGTTGCTTTGATCCTCAGTGGTTTCTTTTCTTCTCCTGCTTGTCCATGTATGAGCAAGCTTGATGCTTATGCGATACAAGGCATGGTGTTTGCTGCAGGAGGGCTCAGTATGGGTTTTTACTCCAGCCCTCGACTGTGATGACCTGGATACTTTAGTATTGGGGTCCATTGTAGCCCCATATTTCTGTGGCTGATCTGCAGTGGATGTGTCTTTGATCTCTCCTCTTCAGTGGCTGTAAAGCTGCTTGCTGTCACTGTTCTCGGTGAAAATGGGATGGGGTTCCTGATCTGTCCTGCACGGTGCTGCTGCTGCCATCTTCCCTCTAGGTCTCCTGGATCATGAAAGAAGCCTGGTCTTTTCATAACATGGTAGTTCTGTCAGCCACACCAGTAGGAATCCCAGGCATCTAGTGAACATGGCTTGCCTAAGCTTTGGTTGTCAGGCAGTATTACTTTAGAGAACCAAAGACTTGAGATGCCATCCATTTGTTCTTCTGGCCATTTTGCTGTTTTGTCAACAACTGTGCAAGGAATGTTTGGAGTGGGGATTCTGTTATCTACCCTATGAGTTTATTTTCAAATGAGTGGGCTATAGCTGTATTTAGGGGCTTTTGGATAGCAATTTGGGTGTTGAACCAGTCATGGCAGGCTTTAGTTCTGCTATCTTTCCAGGATCCGTTTTCCCTGTCCCGATCATGATTACAGACACCTTAGTTAGTAGTGGCTTTGTATTGCATTATTCTTTCCTGCACTGTAGGTTCTTTGGTCCTCAGGCTAGTGCATTGTTGGCAAAGTCTGTTAATGAGCTCACTTGTGGAGAGTGAGGTGCATCTGCTTTCTAGTCACCTTTTTTATGTAGCATGATTAATGTGTTGGCTCTCCCATAACTGGTGCCAAAATCCCTTAAGATCCTCCTCTGCCTTTTGCGTCCACTGTCCTGGGATAGGAATGGACTCTTCATCTTTGCCTGTTACTTGGATGATTCAGTATGTCCCCCTGAGAAAGGCCCCTCTATCTGCTTGATTACTTTGAGCTTGCATAAAGGGTCTTTCTATAAGCTATGCTGTCTGGATCAGAGAAGTACAACCCACTCCCTTAGTGTGGACCCACCCGGTGAGGATCCCTCTGGTTTAGGTTGACTGTTCTACTTTGTAAGGGTTTCCACAAGGTGGGTGTTATGCTGCAGATCTCAACATGGCTTGATCCTTAGCCCCTTCCCTCACTAGTGTGAGGTTTGGTTTAGGTCGATGGCCCACCTCACAAACGTCTCCTTTCACCTGTCCAGTTTCAAGTTATGAAGGAGAATGTTCTTCCTCCCTCAGTGTAATTCACTACTACTTTATTTTTAAATTTCTCTCCCAGCAGGTTTCTATGTAAGATGGACTGAGTAAATGGCAGATGGTGGCTCATTTTTTTTTACATGTCTGTCTAGTGCATTTGCTTTGTTTTGTAGCATCTTTATTAACATTACATATCATGTAGTACTGTAAATACACAGTCATTTATAAAGGAGAAAACATACCATTACATGGATTGTTTTCATGCATTATGCATATATTATTTATGTCTAAATTATTATTCAATTTTCCATGCATAGATTACCAAAGTCCTGCCTTTCCTGAAATGTTTTACTTTTTCTCGTGAATATTATTCTGTATGTGTTGTTTGTAGATTCCATTTATTTCTATGTAGATTGATCCTTCCCTTTTCTAAAGATCTCTCTTCCAAATTTTTTTATCTCACTGTGTCTAGTAACTTTTCAGGACCTGGGTATAGGCACACCCAAGAGCTGCCAGCCCACAGAGGCCTCCTCCAGATTTAGACTGCAAATCATCCAATCATCAGTGAAGAGTGGACATGTGCTTTTCATGGGGGATTTCTTGTGATGGTCCGTAGATGTCACAGAGTTAATCAGACTCTCCCACTATTTATACTCCAATTGAGAAGTGGGGGGAAGTCTTAAGAGTTGCTAAACGTGCTATTATAGTAATGTTGACCCAGCTGTCTAGCAGGGATTGCACTCCTTATGGGGAGGGATTTAGGGGTGTTGACTCAGGTAAAGGTTCCCCAGACTGGCGAACCTAAACTATAGTTCAGTGATGTTCTTCATTCCACATTGCTGCAGTCCTAACCATTGGGTAGTCCGCTGTCCAGTCGGCCCGAATACCAAAGTATATGGCTGACGTCGGTCAAGGCGCATTAGACTGATGTCAGGACGTCAGGGTACTAATGCGCATGACCGACGTCATATCCCCAGTCTTTTTTGCCGCATGGTCCGATGCAGAAGCAGTTTTGCGAGTGCAGGTTGGCGTTCTGAAATTTTCTGAAGTCGGAGTTTCAGACCGAATCAAAGTTGGCTAAGTACCCCGTTGGGGACCATTTTGGTTTTTTCTTGCCTCAGTATTTAACCGGATGTCAGAAAAAGTGAATAACTGTATTTCTTGTGGGAAACAGATACCTCATAGGGATTACCATACTTTGTGTATACCTTGTTTAGGGCCTGAGCACGACGTTGTTGGATGCCGCTCTTGTGCTAGATTTAACAAACGCACTATTAAGAGAAGGTTAGACTGTGCCAGGTTAGTGTTTGGGAAGCGTTGTAATTATAAAATGCCGTCGGATGCTCCGGCGCCCGCTTCGTCCAAAAAGCGCAAGGACAAAGCAGCAAAGCCTAGGGTTGAAGAACCGGCAGTCCCGGACGTCGGTTCTTTAGAAGGCTCAGTGGAGCCAGAGGTTTTGCCAGGAGTTTCTGTGGAGTCTCAGGCAGAGACTTTACTGTTACAGGATGTGCCCTCTCAGGAGGTAGGCCAGGCTGATGGGATTTCTCAGGTAGCTGTTCTTCCCTCTCTTCCTAAGGCAGTTAGAGCCTCTCCTTCTGTTTCCAAGACTTCCTTGAGAGGTAGGCCAAGTTTAGCTTCAGTGGGGGCTTCTCCTAGCACTTCAGGTTCTGTGCCTAAGAAACATATGCTTAAAATGGCAGAGGATTTGATTACTATGATTAGAGGTTCTATGCCCCCTCCTGATAAGAGGCCTAGGGTGGAGTCTGAGTTTGAGAGTTTTGAACAGTGTTCAGAGGCTTCTGAGTCTTCGGCTGAAGACTTGCAGGAGTTCCTCATTATTCTGATTCTGATGTGGATGATTCCACTCCTTCAGCTTCTCCTCCTGAGGATTTTTCATTTTCAGAGACTCTGCATTCCATGAGGGAGCATTTTAAATGGGAAGGCCAAGATTTCTCTGATTCCAGGAAGAGGCTTAGGGAATTCTTGTTTTACCCCAGCATAGGCCCTTAGCTATACCTCCTGTGTTGAATGTGGTGGAAGATGTTTTGCAGAGGCTTCCCTGAATCCTGATTCTTTGCCTCCTGCCCCTGTTAAACCTGATAGGTACTATAGGGTGCCTGAAGCTCATAAGTATCTTTTAAGAGTCCTAGGGCAGACCCAGAAATTGTTTCTCAGGGGCCTAAAGGTGTTAAGGCCTCTGTTGTTAAAAATCCTGTTCCTTCTGATAAAGAGGCAAGGGCTTTGGATAGATGGGGTAAGAAAGTGTATACTTCTTCCACTTTAGCCATGAGAGCGTTGAATTGTCAGTTTCACATGCTAAAATATCAGAATTATCTCCTTTCACAATTGAAATCTAAGGTGGATGCTCTGGCGGAAGGTATTGAGTGTAAAGAGTTGCTAGATTTAGTTCATGTGTCTGAACAAGTGGGTAAGCATTCTTTGCAATGTGGTTTTGATGCTGTGCAGGCCTCCTCGAGGGTGGCTGCCACTGGTTCTGTTCTTCGCAGGCACGCTTGGTTGAGGGATCAGAATTTAGCTGAGCATGTTAAAACAAGGATTTTGGATGCTCCTTTACAGTCTGATGTGTTGTTTGGTTCGCCTGTGGAAGCAGTTTTAAAGAAAATGGAGGACAAGGCTAAATCTATGCAGACTGTCAAAGATTTTTGCAGGTGCAGCCTCCAAAGTTTAGCAGAAATTGGCCTACTAAGGGATGGACATATCCTGCGTATGATTCCCAGTCTAGGGGTAGGTCTAGGCGTGGTAGGGGCAGAGCTCAAGGTTCTTTTAGGCCTAGAACAGGGAGTTCTCCTGCTCAGACTTCTGGTGAGGGCAGGGTCAGTCCTTTCGTAAACAGACCCAATGACCTGCCTTTTCAGCTGCCAGAGCATTCTCGACTGGCAGCTCCTTTGGGAGGAAGACTGTCTCTTTTCAAAGAAAATTGGGATTTAATTACTCAAGATAGATGGGTTTTGGATATCATTCACCACGGTTACAGGTTTTATTTCCATACCTTGCCCCCTTTCAAAGGCATGCCAGGCGTTCCTCCTCCACAAAGGAAAGAGGCTCACAAGCAAATTTCTTTGTTACTCCAAATAGGGGCCATTCAGCCAGTTCCTGTACCAGAAAGGGGCCTAGGATTTTATTCTCGCCTGTTCCTAGTACCAAAGAAGGGGAACACGTGGAGACCAATTTTGGATTTATCTATCCTCAACACTTATCTGGACATTCCCAAGTTCAAAATGTTGACGTTACAACAGCTTTTACCTCTGCTGGGCAAAGATCACTGGATGGTAACTTTAGATCTCAAGGAAGCTTACCTTCATGTGCCAATAAGACTAAGATGCAGGAAGTATCTGCGTTTCGAGCTGGAAATTCTCATTATCAGTTCTCTGCATTGCCCTTTGGCTTATCTACTGCGCCCAGAGTATTCACAAAGGTTCTGGCTCCAGTGATAGCTTACTTCAGGCTAAAAGGAATCCAAATCTATCCTTACTTGGACGACTGCCTGATTCTGGCTCAAGAAAAAGAAGATCTTCTACAGCATCTGGAATATGTCATAGCAGTGCTAAGATGCCTAGGGTATTCTGTGAGCGAAATAAAGTCCAGTCTAGTACCCTCTCAAGACATGTGCTTTCTGGGTGTGAGACTGAATACAGCAGCCCAGATGGCCTTTTAACCCCGGACAAACAAAAGAATCTTTCCAGTTACTTCCATCATCTATCTCTTCAGTCCGGGCTGACTGCAAGGACAGTCCTTCAAGCCTTAGGGTTCATGGCATCTTGTATTCTGGTGCTTCCCAATGCCAAACTGCATATGAGGAAGCTACAATGGTATCTCAAAATCTGTGGACACAGCACTGCCAGGATTTGGACACTGTCATTCAAATAATACCTTGCATTCAAAAGGAATTTTTGTGGTGGGCTCAGGAATGTCACCTAAACAAGGGACTCTCTGTGACCCGGCCAGAGGCAAGTCAGATTCTAACGACAGATGCCTCAGATGTTGCTTGGGGAGCTCATCTAAATGGAAAGTGGATACAAGACAAGTGGCCTGCCAGACTACAGCATCTACATATCAACATGAAAGAGATGTTAGCAGTTCAGTTTGCATTAATTGCTTTCAAGGAGTTACTTCTTCCAGGGCAGGTGTTGATTCTAACAGACAACACAACTGTCATGTGGTACATCAACAAACAAGGGGGAACACATTCTTACCCATTGTGCAGACAAGCAATGATTTTATGGGAGACTGCGCTCAGTCTGCAACTAACTCTTCAGGCAAGGTTTCTGCGGGAGCACAGAACTCCTTAGCAGATGTATTAAGCAGACAAATCATGGATCCCCACGAGTGGAAACTGGATCTTCATGTATTTCAAACATTGACAGTGTCATGGGGAACTCCAGACATAGATCTGTTCGCTTCTCCACTAAACCACCAGCTGCCAAAGTTTTGCAGAAAGGATTTCATCACACAGCTTGGAAAGTGGATGCTCTTTCTTTCAGTTGGAAAAATCTTCATGTGTATGCCTTTCCACCTCTGCCTCTTCTTCCAAAGGTGCTTCTAAAGGTCAGACAAGACAAGCCAAGGATGATTTTAATAGCTCCAGATTGGCCTCGGCAGTACTGGTACCCATTACTGAGGAGTCTGGTAAGGAAGCCTCCATGGCCTTTACCCTTGATTCCACACCTGTTGTCTCAGAGGGACGGTCATCTGCTCAATGTCAAGCTTCATTCTCTACATCTAACAGCCTGGCATATTCTGTTTTGAAAGACAGCAGGTCTCAGCTTCCTCAGCAAGTTTTAAATGTGATTATGGAAGCCAGAAGACCTAGTACAAGGAAAGTGTATGGAGAAAAATGGAAGAGATTTTTGTTTTGGAGTGCAGCAAACAATTTGGAGATTACTGAGCCAAATTTGAGTGTGGCTCTTCAATATCTTACTGAGTTACTGGACAAAGGTTTGTCTTTCTCTTCCATCAAGATTCATGCTGCAGCAATTTCAGCTCACTATGATTGTGACCCACCATTGTTTTCGCATCCTTTGTTCAAGCAATTTCTTAGAGGGGCAAAGAATATAAGACCCCACGTAGAGCTCCTACTCCTGCTTGGGATCTCAATTTTGTGTTGGAGAAACTTACTCTACAACCTTTTGAGCCTGCGGCTACTGCTGAATTGAAATACTTGTCATGGAAGACTGCTTTTTTGTTGGCTATTACTTCTGCAAGAAGGGTTTCTGAGTTGCAGGCCCTTATGGCAGTAGAGCCCTTTTGATTTTCCATAAGGATAGGGTATCATTACGTACTAATCCTTCCTTTATGCCTAAGGTGGTTTCTAGTGTGGCTTTAAACCAAACTATTCATTTGCCTACTTTCTATGCAGATCCCCAAAATAAGGGGAAAAGATTTTACACACTTTAGATGTACATAGGCAGTTACGTTATTATTTAAGCAGGACTAAGGATTTCAGGCAGTCTCAGCAGTTGTTTGTTTCTTTTGCTTTGAGTTCTCAGGGCAAGCCTGTGTCTAAGCAAACTATTTCTAAGTGGATTGGGTTTTGCATTTCATTTTGTTATTCCCATCATGGCAAGGAAATTCCAGCTGGGATTAGACCTCATTCCACTAGGGCTACTGCCACTTCAACAGCATTTCTAAGGGGGGTGGCAACTAAGGATATTTTGGAGGCAGCTACTTGGAGTTCAGTGCATACTTTCTCTAAGCATTACCACCTTCCTCTCTACTCTAAATCTAGGGCTGGTTTTGCCACAGCTATTTTGCAAGGCATGTTGACAGCTCCTGCTTCCTTATGATTTGCCAGCCTCCCTTACCTCTGCTTTGGGATTCTACCCAATGGTTAGGACTGCAGCAATGTGGAATGAAGAACATAGTACAGTTTTGTACCTACCATAAATGTAGATGTTCGAGGATCCACATTGCTGCAGTCCAATTTACCCTCCCTCCTTCCCCTCTTTGTTTAGGGGTGGTGGTGTGAGTTAATATATATTATTGTATATATTGTATATATGTTTGGTGCAGGGCTTTTTGGTGTTTTGGTTTGGGCCTTGTCTTTTTTAGGGTCTTCTGACATCTGGGGCAAGAAAAGACTGAGGATATGACGTCGGTCATGCGCATTAGTACCCTGACGTCCTGACATCAGTCTAATGCGCCTTGACCGACGTCAGCCATATACTTTGGTATTCGGGCCGACTGGACAGTGGACTACCCAATGGTTAGGACTGCAGCAATGTGGATCCTCGAACATCTACATTTATGGTAGGTACAAAACTGTACTTTTTACGTCTTCATAGCTGCACTTGTGTATTGATCTTGAAGTTAGCTTTTCCATTGCTGAGGTCTGAACATGTCTCTCTCTCTCTCTTTGTTAGGTGGACCATCACTGAGGACTTTGTTTTTGAGTGCCATTGTATTCCTCTAATTTTCCAGTTACTACCCTTTAGAAAAGGGTCTTAAGTACTGCATGTTCTCTTGTGGGAGTGCTTTATTATGTTGCTGACAGTCTCACTTCTCCATTACTTGGTAGCGTTAAGACACCGGCCAATGCATTTCTTTGTTAGAGAACAGTTGTTTACATGGATATTTATTGTATACCATAGAACAGCCTTGGCAGTACTTTGTTATAGTGAGTAGAATTGTTACCTCAGAACAAGGAGATATAGAGGAGAGATGCAGGAGAACATGGGTAGGGGAAGAAGGTGTTGTAGGGGGAAGAGATGCAAAAATAGCAATGAAACTTTTTACTTGTTGAGCACAGCTCGTGTGAAGCACCTGAGTTCGAAGGATAATGAAACCGCTCTGGTATTGTTAGTAAGTGTACAGCTTTGTTTATTTATCTATTTTAAGCAGATTTATAATGTAGAGAATTGCAAAGGGTCATGAGTTCAGGGACCACTAACTTTGTTGTTCTAAGGGTAAAATTTGGTGAAATTGGTAATACATATGACCTGTTCAAAAGTCCAACATCAAAGGGGTCTTTGTATCATTTGTTTCCTCCTTATTTATTTGTTTGTTTGTATAACAGGCAGATTTCATGAGGTAGAACTGCATGTTTTTTGTATGTAACCTGGAATGATGTTGGCTGCATCGGCAGTATAGAAGGCAAATGTGAATGGTCACCAATGTAACAGCAGAGCTACAGTAACAGTTGATGTGAAATCAGTTGCAGATGCCTGGGTTTACTGACACTGCACAGCCTTAACCGGAAGCCCATGTGTAGACCCTGTTCTCAAAACAAAAAGAAGTTAAAGTAAACATGTAAAAAGTAGTTGCAGATGGACAGGCTCACTTAGCAGTGCTTTCAGGCATAGCTATACTGGCCAGAACCTGTGAGTCATATGTGACAGGACATTTGTACAAAGAGAAGAGAACTAAGCTTTTGTATAACACAGCACTACTTCTTAATGTGATTTAAACATTTTACTAAGGTTGTTTTTTGTGGTGATGTGATTTCTCGGCCTCTCGTATTCTCCACAATATGCAGCATGTAAGAAGGCATTTCAAATGTCAGATTAAAACAAAATGAAAAGCAGAAGCAAACAAAATTACAAAGCTTTGAGTAAACAGTAAGGATAATCCACTATCCTGATCAGTTACCCTAGGTCTTGAACTCATTTTACCCTACATACATTAGTACCAGCTGGCATGTAAAACTTTGTCAGGCTGGTAACTCCATCCCTCCATCCCATTATGTATTGATGTTCTTCGTGTTTCACTGTTGCAGTCATCACCTGTGGGTTATCCCTGCTGTGGTAGCCCTCAGCTGGCCCGAATACCAGTGTCAATGTTTTTCTGCTTCGGCTGTTGTCACTTTCTGACTGACGTCAGGTCTTCAGTGCTATAAAGGAAGACAGCCAACGCCATTACATCAGTCTTTCTTGACGTGGAGCCTGTAGCAGAAGCAGTTCGCAAGTGTGCCAGTCAGTTGCTACCAGAGTTTGAATTACAACTGAAAACGTCTAAAGCTAAGTACCCCGTTATGGATCCTGTTTTCTTGCACTAACCGATGTCCGAAAAAGTTAACAATTGTCTCGCCTGTGAAAAACAAATCCCACACCGAGACTTCCATTCATACTGTGTCACTTGTTTAGGCCCAGTCCACGATGTCCCCTGTTGCTGGTTCTGTGCCCTCTTTAACTCAAGAACCATTCGTTGTAGAGCTCTTATTGTAGCCAGGTATTTTCATCTTCCGTCTGCACATTCCGAAATGGCATCTGTCAGCCAACAATCTGTAGACGTTCTGAAAAAATGTAAGGATAAAGATGTAGACAGACCACACAAGGCTAAGCTGTCTGACAACTCCACTGCTATGCAGGTCGTCAGGTCTCTGGAATTCAGTGAGATGCCTAAGCAGCCCCTGATGCCGGATTCAATACCTTCGTAGGCCTCTACTGAGACCCTTTCGGAGTCCGGTATGCAGCAGAAATCTTCTTCGTCTTCCGAGCCTTTGGTTGTCTCTGCCTTGGTTGGGTCCCGAGCCATGATGCAGGGACCAGTTTCCGAGGAGGTTTTTCGCACTACAGAATCTAGACAAAAAAAATGACATCTTCTCATCCAACTGCCGTTTCTCTCAGACCGATGGATACTCTTAGGCCTAGAAGCAAGGCCACTCCTAGGAAAACTACCTCTAGCCACCATTTTACTACTGCTCCACCAACCCAAGCTCCAATGCTTAAGATGGCGGAGGATCTGATCACCCTTTTCAGGGGTAGGCAGGCCAAAACTTCTAAAAAGGAAAAAAAGTCCTTTCTCCTGAAATACTGACAGAACAGGATTCTGAGGAGTCTGATTATTCAGATTTTGAAGAGGAACAACAACCTCTGACAGCTTATGAGGATTCCGATGCGGAGGAATCCATTCATTCTGACTCCCCACCAGAAGATCTTTCCTGTGGGGAAACCCTTCACACCCCCAGGGAACATTTCCACCGGGAATCTCAGGACTTCCCTCAGTCTAAGAAAATAGTTTCTAGACCTGCCCCAGCACAGAACCTTGGCCATTCCTCCAATTTTTGAGGCGGTGGATGATGTCTTTCATGAATCCAGCTTAGCTCCTGACACCCTCCCACCTGCTCCCAGAAAAGCTGACCGGTATTACAGAGTACCGGATTCTCACAAAGGCCTGTACAAAAATCCTGCTGCAGACCCAGACGTCATTACACAGGGACCAAAAGGATCTAAGGCTAGTTATGCAAAGAATCCTGTTCCTTCTGACAAGGACATCAGAGCTCTGGACAGATGGGGTAAAAAAGTATACACCTCTGCAACCTTAGCTATCAGTGCACTCAACTGCCAGTTCCACATGTTAAAATATCAACAACACACTTTAGAACTATTAAAACAAAAGATTTCAACCTTTCCTGACTGTGACAATTTGAAAGAGTTAGCATATTTACTGCACTCTACTTGTCTTGTGGCAAAACGCTCTTTACACTGTGAATATGAAGCCCTAGAAGTTTCAAGCAGGGCAGCAGTGTCAGGATCTGTCATTAGGAAATGTGCATGGCTGAAGGAACAACCTCTCCCTGATCATATCAAATCTAAGTTACTCGATGTACCCTTGAATAAGGACCCCTTGTTTGGAGTAAAAGCAGAAGAGGTGCTTAAAAAGATGGAAGACAAAGCAAAATATATGGAAACAGTAAAAGATTTCTTTCAGGTACAGTCTCCTAGGTTCAGCAGGAATTTTTCCTCAAAGCACTGGTCCTTTCCTGCACCTACCAGACAGGGGCAAGGTAAGCCCTGCAGGGACAGACCACCCAGACTCCTATCCCAGGGACAGCAGAGAACCAAACAGTGGACCACTTCTGCTCCAAAGGCAGGGAGAGTTCTAAGCCATCCCTCTATGGCAAAAACTTTCAATGACTCCCTTTCCCCATTCTGCCCTCTTTTCACTCACCACAAACTAGGAAGAAGGCTCTCTCTCTCTCTCTCTGCAAAGACAATTGGCTTTCTGTAACAAAGGACCAATGGGTCTTGATCATTTTTCAGGGATACAAATTCTCCTTCAAGAACTCCCAATTCCAAGAGGGTAACCAGACTTGCCTCCAAATCAGTGGGCAAAGGCAATGAAACAAGTCCAAACTCTCATATCCCAAGGGGCAGTAGAACCTGTCCCCTCAGATCAAACCGACAAAGGCTTTTATTCCAGACTATTCCTTGTTCCCAGAAAAGAGGGCACTTGGTGCCCCATCCTGGATCTATCCATTCTGAACACCTTCCTGGTGGTCCCCAAATTCAAAATGCTAACTTTGCAGCAGCTGCTGCCTATGCTGCTTAGTTACCCTAGATCTAAAATATGCTGACCTCCACATTCCCATAAGGGAATCCTGCATGAGATTCCTTCACTTCAGAGCAGGCTCACAACGCTTTCAGTTCTCTGTGCTACCCTTTGACTTATCTACTGCTCCCAGGGTATTCACCAAATACTTAGCCCTGGCCATAGCCTTTTGCAGACAGAAAATTATACAGATTTACCTTTACCTGGATGACTACCTCATTCAGGCAGATTGCAAAGAAAAGCTCCTCAAGGATCTCCTCTTTTTCAAAACCCTTCTAACCTCCTTAGGGTACATTAATCAACGTGAAGAAGTCAAAGCAAACACCCACCAGGAAGATCATCTTCTTGGGGGCAGTGCTGGACACAGCATCCCAAATGGCCTTCCTATCCCCAGAAAAGCAGAGCTTCCTGCCTCACTATTTCACACAACTGGCTTCCAGAAGTCACCTCACTGCGAGGAAGTTCCTGCAAGCCTTGGGGTACATGGCATCTTGCATTCTTCTAATTCCTCTGGCCAGGCTTCACATGAGAAAACTTAAGTGGTACCTAAAGAACCTTTGTTGTCAGCACTCTCAACCTCTAGAGACCTCTCTCCCTCTGATCCCCTGTATAAGGGCCGAGTTTCTCTGGTGGGCAGGGGCCTGTGCCCAGAACCAAGGGTTTTTCCTTCACCACCCGCCCAACTGGCCAGACCATTACCACAGACGCCTCAGGCATTGCTTGGGGCACTCACCTAGGAGGCAAGTGCACCCAAGATCTTTGGGATGCCCAGCACCTTCCCTTACACATAAACCAGAAGGAAATGTTGGCAGTACAAAAGGCTCTGACATCCTTCAAACCCCATCTCAAGCCAGGGGTCCTCCTTATCAAAACAGACACCACCGCAGTAATGTGATACATCAACAAACAGGGAGGGACCCAATCTTACCCTCTGTGCAGGCTAGCCATGAACTTCTGTCTGACAGCCTCTTACTTGGGATTACACCTAATAGCTCAATACCTACGAGGGATCAAAATCACCCTGGCAGACCACTTAAACAGAAACTTACTGGACCCCCACGAAGGCAGCTCCACAGAAAATCTTTTTACAAATCACTCCGCTGTGGGGGACTCCTGAGTTTGATCTCTTTGCTTCGCATCTCAACCATCAGCTGAAAAAATTCTGTACTGGGAGTATCGCCACCTAGTGTGGAAGGTGGATGCTTTGACCTTCCTCTGGAACACCCTCTTTGTGTATGAATTCCCTCCTCTGCCTCTTATTCCCAAGGTACTGATCAAAATAAGGGAGGCGAGACCAAAGGCCATCCTCATTGCTCAGGATTGGCCCAGACAACATTGATACCCCTTACTGCGCAGCTTGACCTTACAGCCTCTCAGGCAGCTTCCCCTGATCTCAGACCTCTTGACTCAGGTAGGAGGGGGTGCTGCACCCAGACTTGCAGACTCTCAAACTGTCAACATGGCTAATACTCTAAAGGCAAACAGGGAGCCCCTGTTAAGCAAACAGGTCCTAGACATTATCACAGAGGACAGAAGGCCCAGCACAACAACAAAATATTATGCAGGAAAATGGAAAAGATTCTGCTTCTGGAGCCAGTCCGGGGGGGGGGGGGGGGGGTACCTCACAACCTTCCATCCCTCTTATCCTGGACTACCTAGCGCAGCTACTTAATAGTGACCTCTCCTTCTCCTCTATTAAAATCCACGCCTCAGCCATTTCAGCTCATTTTGATACAGAACAGCCCCTGTTCTCCCATCCTTTGATTAAGCAATTCCTCAGAGGGGCTTCTAATATCAGACCTCCCAGAAGGTCACCCACTCCAGCCTGGGACCTGAATTATGTTTTGGAAAAACTAACCTTACTACCCTTCGTACCTGCTGCTTTAGCAGAACTAAGATACCTCTCCTGGAAGACTGCCTTTCTCCTAGCTATCACCTCAGCCAGAAGGGTTTCAGAGCTACAGGTGCTGATGGCCACTTAGCCCTTCATCATCTTCCATGCAGACAGGTTCTCCCTGAGGACTAATCCCTCCTTTATAGCCAAGGTGGTATCTAATGTAACTCCCAACCAGGCCATACATCTACCCACCTTCTTTCCTAACCCTCAAAACAAGGGGGAAAGAATTCTGCACTCACTAGATGTGCACAGACAGCTCAGGTACTATCTGGACCTTACTAAACCCTTCAGGAAAATAGACCAAGTACTTGTCAGCTTTGCCCCAGGGGCAGAGGGGAAGCCCATTTCCAAACAAACCATTTCCAAATGGATATCACACTGTATCCATTTCTCCTACAGATTGTATGGGACCCCCCCCCACAAGTCTATTTGAACCCATTCAACTAGGGCAGCCTCCACTTCCACATCATTCCTCAGAGGAGTTCCCACCAGGGACATCCTGGAAGCTGCCACCTGGACTTCTGTCCATACCTTTACCAAGCATTACCACCTACCTCTATTTTCTAAGACTAGGGCAGGGTTTGCCTCTGCAGGGCATGCTGACCCATTATTAGTCTCTTACTAATCCTACCGCCCTTCCCCTCAACTTTGGGAATCCTCCCACAGGTGATGACTGCAACAGTGAAACATGAAGAACATAGTACAGTTGTGTGCACTTACCATAAATGTAGATGTTCGAGTGTATTCATTGTTGAAGTCCTGGTTTCCCTCCCTCCTTCCCTCTTATATCTTCTTTTTTTTAGGGAGACATAAGCTTCTTATGGTGGCTTTTAGCCACCAGGACCACTTTACCATATTTACTTGGGCCTCTGACTGGTTAGGGCAAGAAAACTGATGTAATTATTTTATTTATTTTATTTTACATTTGTTAACCGGGGGTGTCTGACTGAGCCGAAAAGGCCCTTTTTCAGCAGAGGCCTGGGGAGAAAAGCTCCACAAAGAAAAATTACAGACACATTTAGTTATTTAGACATAATCAGTATACACACAAATTACAAGAGACATGTTTTTACAGTGGCATGCGGCACAAACAGTTACAGTGGAGAGAACAATCAAAAAAGATATTAATTTTAAAAATAAAGGTAAGTAATAGATTTGTGGTGTACAGCTGAACTTTGGAATGTAGGTAGACTACATACATAGTACACAGGAACAGTACATACATTGTAGATTAGCCAGTGTTTGTGAGTAAGATTGAAAAACTATTATAAATTGCTCTAGATTTAGTATGCATATATTATCCGCTTTCACTAGCCTGGGGAGCAATCATGGCACTGCCAACTTTGCTTGAGATGTTGCCTGATGAGGTCTTTAAAGGAGGCTTTGGATGATGTGTTTTGAATGCTAGTAGGGACAGAGTTCCATTTTTAGCCACGAACTACTATATAGTGCATCTCCAAAGCTATTGTAGCTGTTGGTGACTTCTAGTAGTAGTTTGCTTGATGATCTAAGAGGCCTTTTGGCTGAGTGATGCTGTACTAGGTTTTTGAGGGCAGGACACTTATTGGGGAGGTAATAGATAGAATGACAGAGGCAGAGCTGATTGTAGGTTAGGAGGTTGGGCAGTTCAAGCCAGTGGAGCTGTCTCAAAGCAGTACAATGATGAGTTCTATATGAGCAATTTGCAGCAAAATGGGCAATTCTTTTATAGCAAGCTTCCATTTTGCTTAGTTCAGTTTTGTTGAGATTAGTCAGAATGGGAGATGCATAGAGTAGGGTGGATAGAAGTTGGGAGCGAGCAATGGCTGATCTTGTGTTGTTGGTAAGAAATGGTTTGATACGGTAGAGTGACCCCAGTTTGGCATGTACTTTTTTAATAGTTAAGTTCAGATGACTATCAAATTTTAGGTGGGAGTCTATGGTTATTCCCAATAGCTTAGCCTGTGGCACTGGAGCAATTGGAGTAGCATTTGTGGAGTAGATAGTGAATTGACGGTTAGTGTTTTTGTTAGAACTGGTTATAATCATAAGCTGAGTTTTCTTTGGATTGAGGATAAGTTGGGCTTTGGTAAGGTAGTTTTCAACATCAGAGAATGCCAGTTGAGTTGTTTGCAGGAGGGTGGGAATGTTTTGTGCAGCACAGATTAAGGTAGTGTCATCTGCATACTGAATTATAGATGCATGCTGTGTGGAGGTGTGGAGGTCATTTGTGAAGACTGTGAATAGTAGTGGTCCTAAGATAGAACCCTGTGGGACTCCTATAGTTATGGGCAGCTGAGGAGAGAGAGAATTTTCCCATTTCACAGCTTGGTACCTGTCAGTTAAGTAGCTTTGGAACCAGGTAAGAGTGGAATTAGATAGATGATATTGGTTTAGTTTGTTTAGCAGGATTTGGTGTGAGACTGTGTCAAATGCTTTGGACATATCCCAAAAAAGAGTTGACACTTGCAGGCCTTCATTTTTGAGACGGTTTACTGTGTCTGTGAAGCAGAGGAGAGCTGTAGTGGTACTATGGGCAGGTCTGAAACCATGCTGAGTAGGTGACAGGATGTTGCAGTCTAGGAGATAGTTTAGCATCTGGGTATGGATGCATTTTTCTAGGATTTTGGCCGGGGGGAGAGTAAAGCAATGGGTCTGTAGTTATTAAGTTCAGTGGAGGTCCCGCCTTTATGTATGGGTGTAACCTAGGATATTTTCCAGAGTTTGGGCACATAGTTTTCAACAATTGATCTGTTTATGAGAGTGGAGACTGGGATAGCAATAGCATCTGCTGTAAGTTTCAAGAAATAGCTGGGGAGTAGGTCGGCTGCTGTTGATGAGGTTTTTAGTTTGGAGAGCATGCTTTTGATTAAAGTGGTGGAAACTGTTTTGAGGGTAAAGCTAGTATTAGAGTTATTTGTGTTGGGGGGGGGGGGTAGTGAGGAAGGAACTGTCCTGTGATACTAAGGATAGAATTGAGTTCACAAAGTGGGAGTTGAATTGTGTTTCGATGGGAACTTTAGTGTCAGGGTGGTTGGTTTGGGGATAGCCTTTTGGGTGGATTTTAGTAGCTGGTTTACATTTTGCCAAAATTTTTGCGGATTGTGTTGGTTTTTAGTTTGTAATGTTGTGTAGTAGGATTTTTTGTCCAGCCTAATGCATTTTTTTGCACGGTTGTGCAGTTCTTGGTACTTAGTTAGGCTTTGTGTTTCTTTGTTTTTTGATAGTAAAGCCAGGCAGTCTCTGGACTTGAGGATTTGTTTGGTTTCTTTACTGAGCCAGGGGTTTGTAGAGGTTCTAACCTTGATTTTGTGCAATGGAGCGACAGTGTCTAGGTGTTGTAGAAATGTTTTGTTGAAGTATGCTACAGCCTGGTCAAGTGGGAGGGTTTTTAGGGGGGTCCAGTCACAGTTACACAGTAAAGTGTTGAGGACCTCAGGAGAGAATTTTTGTGTTTCTAGTGGATATATAGTTAGTGGTTTTGCATATGCTTGTTCTACTACGTATAAAGTATATTATGTTGTGGTCACTTAAGGTGTCTGGGAGACTGCCTGTGTGAGGGTACAATGTGGGGTTGCTAGTTAGGACCCAGTCAAGGATGGATTCCCTTTTAGATTTTTTATCACACCTAGTTGGAATTTGGACTAGCTGCTGGTAGCCATGGAGATTTATTAGATTACTTGGTGGTTCTGATATACAGGTGAACCAATCTAGGTTGAAATCCCCCAGAATAAGGGTTTCTTGTGAGTATGTGGAAGAACACCAGGATAAGAAGTCTTCAAGGCTAGCACGTGTATTACCAGGTGGAATATAGATCACAATTGTGGTGATGACCTTTTTAGGGTGAAGTTGAAGTTGTGAGATAAGTATGTCCCAATTATTGGGGAGGGTAGGAGTTTGGTAATTGACGGACAGTTAAGTTGGACTTGTAGAGTAAGGCAGTTCCACCCCTTCTGAAGTGGTCTGTCTTGTCTAATGATATTGTAGCCGGTAGGGAGAACGTCTGAGTTAGCTATGTTTTTATTTAACCAGGTTTCTGTTAAAGCAACTATGTCTGGGGAGTAGTGTGCTATTGTGGCCTGGAGTTCAGGTATTTTATTTTTGATACTTCTAATATTAATATTTAGCATTAAAAGATGGTTGGTTTTGCTGCTGTTGTTGATTTGCCCAGGGATGAAGAAAGTGGGGGTGTTATGTTCTGACATTTGTGTTTGAGCAGTTTGTGTTGGACAGGATGAATTTGGGCCTGGGTTGGGGTGGATGTCCCCACTTATGGTGAGCCTGGAGTTAAAATGGTTATACAGATGTTGGAGTTTGGTGAGGAGTGTGAGAAAGTATTGTGTTTTAAAAGGAGTAGGAATGAGAGCATATGTGTTTAGTTCTGAATTGGTCCGTTATGTAGTTCTTGAATAAGTGTGGGCAGATATTATTATAATGTGTGGTGTCTGTGTATGAGAGTGCATAATGCAGTGTTGTGCTACTAAGTTTAGGGATATTGCTAGAGTGATAACTTGTAGTGTTGTAAAGAATTATGAGAAGACAGACTAGATTTAGTTGTGTGATAGTCATGGTTATAAAGTTTATGTTGTTTCTAGGTGGGGGGGTCTGAATAGGAATTATAGGGTTGCACTATATGTGGATGGGGAAGTAGTGTGGGTGATGCAAAAAATGCCTAGTGGGAATGAGAGTGATTGGGAGTATTTTGTGTGGAGCAAGTTGGTGTGGTTTAATGTGATATGACTTGAGGAGCTGTGATTGGTGGAGGTGATGTGAGGGTGAGCTGTGGGTGTGGCTATGATTACTATAAATGTAGAGGTAGTGGGGGTGGGAGGGAATAGGGGGCAGGGCAGGGGAGCGGAGAGAGCCCGAGCGTTAGCGAGGGTGAACGGTGGGAGACTAGAAATTTAAAGATGGCTCCATGCTCAGCAGGATTCTAATATAGACTTTGTATTGGGGGAGGGAGATAGCACAAGGGGTGTAAACCAGGTGGAATGCAAAGAAACCAGAGAGGCAATCAGTGGAAATCAGTGAAGGCCTCAGAGAGGGTAAGTAATAATTCAAACTACCTGTAAAGTGAAGGAGAGAAGAGACAGCAAAGTTTATTAAGGTTGGGAGTGTGTCTTCACATTGACTTGCTGATTAGTAACCAGTTTGTGCACAGATTAGAGTAGGGAGATACATTAGCAATGATAGAGATGCAAATAAGCAGGTGATCCTCCAAGTGATACAAACTAAGGCAGAAAGAACTGAGAGGGCTGCTTGATGGTTAATTTAATTTAGTCACAGGGATGTGAATTAAATATATACTGTCTATTGGACAGTTAGTAATCCTATCGGGGGGGGGGGGGGGACACAAGGCTACAACAGTCAGTTTTATTAGCAAGCTGAGAACTACTAAGAAATACTGCTAATGTAATAGCTTCACTCTCATAAAACATACAAGTAGAATGCCTGGGTGGACTGACCCTGCTCTTGAGGCTCAAAATGTATATCCTTGTGTAGTTTGCAATACTGATTCCTTCCTACACTGTATAGATGGAGTGGTAGCCGCAGACTGCAGATTTGCTTGAGTGTGCTCCTGCTCTTGAGGCTCAAAATGTATATCCTTGTTTAGTTTGCAATACTGATTCCTTCCTACACTGTATAGATGGAGTGGTAGCCGCAGACTGCAGATTTGCTTAAGTGTGCTCCTGCTCTTGAGGCTCAAAATGTATATCCTTGTTTAGTTTGCAATACTGATTCCTTCCTACACTGTATAGATGGAGTGGTAGCCGCAGACTGCAGATTTGCTTGAGTGTGCTCGGCTAGCATGTAATGGTGTTGGCTGCTTTCCTTTATAGCACTGACAACCTGATGTCAGTCAGCAAGTGACAGCACCTGATGCAGAAAAACATCGGCTCTGGTATTTGGGCAGACCAAGGGCTACCACAGCAGGGATAACCCAGAAGTGATGATTGCAACAGTGAATAGAAGCGAACATCTGTATTTATGGTAATTGTGCAGAACTGTACTTTTCCTTGCGTCTCTTTGGTTCTTTTCCACATCAGAATTTTTAATGTTGATGAATAGCTCTAGGCTACTAGTCTGGACCATTTTTGCTTGCTATCCCATGTGGCAGATCACCACGACTATGTCCATTCATTCTCTTTCAGAAAGCAGATTGGAGCTTAATCGTTAACATGTAGCCTTCAGGGAATTTTTACTTGCTAACCCTATTTTCCCAGAGAAAAGTGACCCTAAAGTTGGGTTTGTAATGCATGTAGAGCAAGGCTGTCACTCTCTCTTCCATAAGTGACATGAGCCTGGAGGCATTCCCTCTGTTACAGGAGAAGGGTCCTTTGATGGCTGTAGTCTCCACTGAGGAACTCTGACAGAGTGAATATCCCACCATATACCCCCTCCCCCCAAGAAAGGTGCTCTCTGCCTGTCAGCTCTTCCCCACCCTGGGTCTGAAATTAAATCTCTCTGTTCTGGGTCATAGAAGCTCACAAGAGCAGGCTGCTGTTTCTGAATGTTCCAAAGTGTTTGGGTTACTTGCTATATTTAATTGTTTGCCTTTTCGGCTTTTCCTGGTTAAGGGTCGCCACAGTGGAAGTCCGGTCCGCTAATGATTGGCAGTCGATTTTTATGATGCTGAGTTGCCAGCCCGACACCCAGCTTACTTAGTATATTTAATTAAATATTTCCATTTTTTTTTTGTATTTTCACTTGTTAAATGTTTGTTGTTTTTACCTTTGAGAGGTTGCATTTTTATGAGTTTCTCTCAGGATTGTTTTTCAGAGCCTTTCCCAGTTGTATTTACTTGTGAAAGACAAATTCTACTAGATGACCTGCATTCTTTATGTTGTATTTGTCTAAGAACCAAGCACTTGGGTTGGCATAATGGTTACGTTGGTTTCCTCACAGAAAACAGGTACATAGTTTTATTCTCCCTAAAGGTAAATTGGATAGGCTTAAAGTGGTTCACAGGGGCAACTAGCCTAATGCTTGCTTATGAATCTGTGAACTAGCCTTCTAATTATTTCATCTGTTTGAAATTTAATGAGTATGGTAAGTATCATTAATGTGAAGCTTTGGAAAATAACTTTACATCATGGATGTTTCACAAGCTTGAGCACAGTTTAATTCTTTAACCAGTACCTTTTCTAAGAGTTTTTCTGTTATGCTTGAAAATGTTAAAATCTGAGAGAGAGCATATATAGAAGTATGCAATAAAAAGCGTATTGAAAATATTGGCTTTTCATGCTTTTCTGTCAAGGTTGCAACTAAAAAAAATATGGAATGCATCATCAAGAATTGCATGAAATGTTTTACTCTTACGGTCAGGGAGCCAACTGCCATTGCAGGTAAGGCATCCCCTGTTAAATTTGGTCCTTTTGACACTTGTTCATGTTTTGCTGCTGGTGCTATATCCCAAGACTGCAGTATGAGAGTTATTTAGTGGAAGAAGAGAATTATCTATAGTAAGAAGGCTGCTATAGGTGTGTGTGTGTGTTTGTGTGTGTGTGTGTGTGTGTGTGTGTGTGTGTGTGTGTGTGTGTGTGTGTGTGTGAAGCTCACCACCAGTGCAGTTTGTTTTGTTAATGTCTGCATCACCAGACCAACAAAGACCATGCTGCAGGTACATAAAGAAGTTTAAAAAAGTAAGGATTGTACCATATTTTCTTTGCAGGGGCAAAACAAAACCAAAATGGCAGAACTGAGGTTGTGTGACTGGTTGTTATCATAGGCTGTTCAGATTTAGCAAGTGTCACATACTTGTATTTCTCTTGAGGTCAAGGTAGATAGGTTATCCTATGTGGCCTTTTACTTATAAAATGCTATATTAGCATAGGAATGTATTTATATATTAAGTCAGTATAACTTCAGAAAGGTCACCATGCTGTTCATACAGAAAAACAATCATTATTGACATAAAGGCTGCAAAAAGAGTAATTTTCTGAATAACAGGTGTGCCTGTGCCAGTGTGGCTGTGTGTGCACGTTTGGAGTCAGCAGTATTGGACATACTCGTGTAATTTAAAACAGATTTGCATCATCAGTTGCCAACTAGATGTGCTATATTTGTTAAGGTCTTCTTCTTCTTTCGGCTTTTCCTGGTTAGGGGTCGCCACAGCAGATCACCTGCCCGCTCATTATTGGAAGTGGAGTTTTACAGTGTCGAGTTGCCAGCCCGGCACCCAACCTTCCACAGAAGGCACACACATGCACACACTCATGCCTAGGGCCAATTTAAAGTGTCCAATCCACCTACAGCATGTATTTGGGATGTGGGAGGAAACCGGAGCACCCGGAAGAAACCCACACGACCACAGGGAGGACATGCAGACTCCACACAGAAGGCACCCCAGCCAAGGATCGAACCAGAGAACCTTTTGCTGTGAGGTGGCAGCGCTATCCACTGCACCACTGCGGCTGCCCTGCTGTATTTGTTAAGGTGCTTATCCTAAATTTATGTCATGAGATGTGAAAAATCCAGAATCTTGTTGTGTACCATCATTAACCCCAGCCCCCAACAAAAAAAAATTACTGTAACATTGAACAAATACAGCAGTGTACAGAAAAGGGAGTATACTGCTATTTGAAGTTTTTAAGTCTGGATAACTTTAACCCTCTGATTCTCTGTCAAGTCTTTGTCAGAATTAATAAGGCTTGTACTTGATCCTTTCTCTAATGTGACTGTGATAGTAAGACACAACCTGTGCATTCTGTCCTGCTGCCGAAGCTCTTCTGCAGTTATCAGTGCAAACATCAGACTAATCTTTGGTTTAAACACTTTGTCATTCCAGCAGAACAGAAACTCTTGTAATATGGTGACAAGACAGAATTAATTAGGTGAGTTGCTTATTAGTCCATAGCTCTCCATATTAGTAAGCTTGCAGGTATAATTAGTATTGCCAGAAATTCAAGCAAAGTGCAAGAAAGTGAAAGGATAGTGGAAGGAGATCTTGGAGGAAATGTTTATACTTAGTTTTCTGGTACTACGTAAATCGTTACAGAAAAATGCTGTTTGAAGATTGGGGTAGTGCCGTTTCTGTCAGAAGCCACTTTTCATTTGTATGTATAATTGTATAAACATACTTGTAGATTGCCAGCTACTGTATGTCAGCATGCGAAAACTAATTCATTTAAAGTGACTTAATGTCCTGCATTGACATGGATGTATCACTAAATATCCAGAAAGTTCTCCTTTAGAATTAGGTTGACATTCTCGTATCAGTGTGTTCTTTGTGGTGCAGCATGGGTTGGTAATTGAAGAGGTCACTACCACCAAGGATTTCTGTGAAATAAGTTCTAGACTGTTGACTAAATGATGCTTGCAAATACTAGGGATTTAATTGCAATAAGAAATAGTTTGGCACTTAATGTATTAGACCTCTCCATTCTACTCAAGAAGCACCAGGGATTCTATTACATTAAGGCACATACTGCCAGCTGAGGATATGCACAACTAGAACTGGATCTTTTATCAAAATATAATTGCCTGCTTACACAAGATACATTCAGTGGGAGCCACTGATTGTGGCTGCGCTCATCAGGTACTTAGTTTTCTACCTTTTAAGAGCTGCTTTTGCATGTTTCAACATAACCTTTATAGTCGGTAGGAATGTGCTGAAAACCTTTTGCTCATTAGTCATTGAATACGTTAGTGGCAGGGTGTTGAGCTTAGCCAGTGTGCAGAAGTGAGTGGCTGGAAGTCATCCGTTTTTCTTTTAGAGATGTGAACTTTCCACTGCCCACCTGACCTTCCCGTGGGAAAGGCTGGAAGAGTGCAGCTTTAAGTGGAATTTGGAGTTTCACAACACATGACCGATTTCTTTGCAAGGAGTTTGTGTGAATACAAGTGAACCCCCACTTCAGTGCCCTGAGGTTCCTGCAGAGCACCCCACTTCCAACTACAGTGTGGCAGTACCACTACCCACCTTCCTGACCATCCACTTCCTCAGTAAGATTAATAAGCAGGTAGGCTGTAAAGTAATATGGTACACCTGAGGTCGTCAGAGTGAGTGAGGAGGAAGAGGGGAAAAAACGGCATTTGATATGCCAGTTTGTCAAGTAATTGTATGCTTACAGTATATCTGCCTGGATGAATGGACTCCAAAATTTCTGGTTTGTCTGATGAGAAATTCATTGGCAAATTTGCAGCTATATGAATACTGGCAGCTGTTTTGTTTAATGCTGTTTGTTACGAAGTGTCCTTGTTTCCTGTACACACCTGCTTATTCCCTTCTTCCTGCTGCTTGTACTTTTCTTGATGTTTTCTCTTTCCCAACATTAACCACTCTGTATCCCCTCATCTATTGAATGCTTTGCCTTAATTTTTTTGCACATTTCTTTTGACAGTCTGCTTAATTTCAGAGTGGTTCATTCCATCACTTTTTATCATTAGAGTTGATTTAACAATTGTAGATCGAGATTTACATGTCAAGAGTATGAATAATGGAGTCTTGAAAAGAGACAAGTGATGTTTTGTTAGTGTTTTATGAATTTGTCATTTATTTCAAAGTCATACAGTCTGTAAGTTGGAATACATTCTGTTGCATGCATGAGTTGGGGTGTGTAGCCGGGGGGGGGGGGGGGGTTCCCTTTCAAAAAAAAATGTTTCTTCTCTAGCTTCAATGTTTAGTATTTTGTGAGGATAGAGACAGAGGTAAGGGAGAATATAATGTAGAACTGTTAAACATTGTTACTGTATTTTCCTAATATACCTTAGAAATGCTGGTCTCATTCTATTAATGTTATCACATGTTCTGTTCTGTATAGCCTTGTTTTATAAATTTTGTATTTTAGCATAGAAACCTTACTTTGTTTTTTATTTTGGTTTACTCTTGCTCTGTTCATCATACCCTCTGGTGGCCAGGGTTGTCCAAGGAATCAGTGAAAAGCTGATGTATGATCAGTGCACATAAGCTATTCTGACGAGCTGTTCTAGGTCCATAACTTTATTCCATCTGCAGACTTGCCCAATTCACCAGTGGAGTTTAGACTGGACTAGTGCTACCATTTACGGTGGCTGTTGTATGGAGATCTGGTAGAGCTGCACCAGAAAGAGAGAAATACACAGTGAGATTACTGAATAAAAATTTAAATTCCTGTCTTTAAATTACTCCCTTTCTGAAAGTGCTAAACTGGCTAGTTACTGCAAGCTCTGGGTACAAGATACTTCTACTAACTGAGTACAGCTACCTTGGTCCGGCTTATGTCAGATCGGGTTCCTTGTGTTCCTACAAAGTCTGTAATTATTTGGTGAGGAGATGCTGGCTGATCTAAAGGCTAGAACTTTAGACAGGATATACTTTGCTTGCTTTACCTGTTCATCTGGGATTAGCTACAAATGAAGCCTCTTTCATGATGCCTCCAGGGTTTCAGAGCTTCATCTTTTTAAGAAGAGTATTTTTAGACCATGTGTTGGGGGTGCATCATTTATGCTCTTAGCACCCTTTTAATTTTTTTCCACGTCCTATTCGTGTTTCTTATTTAACCGATTGCCTATCAAGATTTTCTTTTTTTAAATTGTACAACGTTTAGCTGATGAGCATTTTAATACTTAAATTAATATATCACGTTTTTTCTATTGCATATTTGGCGGTATCATTGTTTTATGGAAAGTGTTGTTTATATTTTGGGCAGTACAATAACGTTCTGCACGTCTTCATATTGTTAACAAGGAGATCACTCATTGATGATATGGGATAAGTACAGATTTTTTCATACTTCTAAAAATGTGTGGGTGTGTAATAAGGAGCAAACTGTCAATGTTTTGATCAGCTGATTGGGCAGTCTTTGTGGACTGCAGGTCTTTTCCTGTCAGCATTGTGTATGTATGCTCATGTAGTCAGGATTTTACAAGTATTTTGTTACTCTGTAAATTTTTTATTTAGTAAATAGCTGTAGCTCATTAGACGTCCCTGACATAAAGCCAGAACTTTAAACAACAAAACTCTAAAAACTCAAAATTGGCACACAGAAAATAAAGCTAAGCGTCTTAATTTGGTATGTCTGCTTTAATACAGTTTCTTTTGAATAAGATGAATAGTATAAAACATATTTTTAAACTTAATCTTATATTTAGTATTTATAAATTAGGTTTTAGACTACGTCTTTTTTTGTTTAACATATATTTTATATGTAATTTTATGGACGTATATGCATTTTTGCTTTGGTCTCTTTTGGCAGGTATAGGGTTAAATATTTGTGATGTCTGCTATGTCTTCAGGTTTTTGGTAGGCTGGCTCGTTGGTTTTAAACTTGTTTAAGTATTAATATTTAAGTAGTAAGATAATTGGTGCTATTGTTTTGCATTGAAAAAGAGTTGGACTCGAAAGCTTTGTACTGTGTTATGAATAAAGTTTTTTATAGTGTGACAGTTGGACTATTGGTTTTTATTGTACTTTAATACAGTAAAAAAACTGTTTTACTGTGGACTTCTGCAAACTTTCAAATATAATATAAAACTAAATCATATTTATTGCTAATGTACATAAAAAACTGAGAGCCTGTAAAAATTACATTTAGTTTACTGGATGAAATCTTCAGTTTAGTGCAGGGTTACCACTTCCTGAAAAAATAAAATGGAAGTGATCTTAAGCACACTCTACATAATGGCACATTATAAGTTATTGAACTTAAGTATACGTTTTGTATCATTTTTGCTGGGAAGCAAGACCCCCCCCCCCAGTGTGTTCCTATGGGGCAGCCTCTTACACTGAGGCATATCTAATTCCAGGATTGTGCAACCACAGAGGACAGTGAAATATATTTTATATAAACTATTTTCTTTTTCATCAGTTTGAGTGGCCTTGAAAGTGATGGGTGGTGGGTGGGTGAAGAATTGTCTTGTACAGAACATATCTGTAAAGCATACATTTTAAAAATGTTTGGCTAGTATCAGATTTTTTATTTAAGTATAAATTTTAATTTTGACATGAAATTTAAGTGTATTTTGCATATGTTCAATTTTGCTGCTAACCTGTATAGTACTTTTTGCTTTAGCTAGTGCAAAAGATGTTTTGCTGTCGTGGAGTATTTTTCAGTATATGATTTCTTTTTTAATATTGCCTGCAGCATTCACTAGCAAGTTAACACAACAGATTTAGTTGAGGATTAACATGGCATGTTTTACAGTACAGGGAACAGTATTCAAGAACTTGTATAGGTGAATGTTTTATAATACAGAATATTTTAGTTGGACTTCTTTATTTAGGTAATGCTATCTAAATTAAAATAATCGATTTCTACATGATGTTGGGAAGAGATAAATAGAGAAATTGTTATTTTTATATTCTACAGTAGAAGTCGAAAGCTTTAATACTTAACATTCCAGATTTCATGTCTGTGACTTTCTTGGTGCCATGCCTTTGAGTTTGGAGCTATAGCAATTTGGACTTCTGTCACTGTCCCTGTAGACAAGCACATGTACAGATTCCCATCAGCTCTTTCTGTAGTCTGTTTTTAAGCCTTATTCTCTTAGTTGAACTGAAGCTACTCTGACAACCCACACCCATTTGGTATACTCATTCTATTCACTCACTTCAGCCCCTACTTGATCTACTGAAATTGGGTCCAACATTAATAGGAAAGAACAGCCTTGTTATTTTGTAAGCAGAAAGTCAAGAACAAACCTATTAGGATGTCATTTGGCTAATATGTGAGAGGTTAGAGGGGATAATTCTTATGCTACCATGTCCTAAGAGCTCACCTGCATGCAGTATGGCCAGGCACTTTCTGCCTATGCATGCGCAGACCCCCCCCCCCCATTAGACTTCTATTTGTAGCCAGCTAACCTCAGACTGAACAAACCTCTTGAACAGTATCCCCCTCCCCCCAAACTGCAGGCAGCATCAACTTAATTTTTTTCAAAAAGACAAGCTGAGGAATTTAACCCTGAGACCACTTTTTACTTTTAATCTGTGGTTGTACGACCCTGGGGAGAGCAAAAGACAAAAAAAAAGAAAGAAAAAAACCCCTTAAATAATGAGAAAAATGTACCCTACGTGTATGATCGTGCAGTTAAACGGTGTAATCATTCTGAGAACTGTGTTTTAGGGAGTTTTATTCCAGTAGCTATGACTCATTGAAAGGTAGCACTTCTTGAATGTTTCTATGTGATAGTATATACAGCTTTGATTAATACATGATGTTTGACCCTCAGCCAATCAGAAGTGACTTCCTTGTATGCCTGAGGTTGTATCCTGCTTGAGGATACTGTTTCATGAGTTCTCACATCCTCACTAGAAATGAGTCTTCGAACATTCAGGTTAGTTGAAGTTGTATTGTTGTTGATGTACGCAAACACTCGGCACCCTGTTCCCAATTTTTTTTTTTTTTTTAATTTCATTGGACTACCCACATCCTGAAACTGGGCTGAAATAACCTAAATAATTTATTATGCATTTCATAAAACTGTCTACCGCTTCATGTTTTAATGGAGTATATGTCTTTTATGTGTCTCAGTGCTTACTGAAACCTTTGTTAATCCAAGTGTCTTTTTATTAATGAAGTGAAGAAATCTGTGCAGACAGTGGAGGTCACATGGGTCTCAAGATCATGGTAACAAGAATATACTGATTTAGGATGGCTGGTAAGTCAGGACAAATGAGAATATAGATGTGAAACAGACACATAAAAGTAGACAGAGCAAATGTGGCCCAGTATAGCATATAGTACTGCCGTGAAAGTTCTCAGTTTTTGTGCCACTGTATTTTTTAAGAAGCCACAGCAAGTATGACCAAAATGCATAGGAATACTTCAGGTCTGACTGGAGTGGTCTATATATGTATGTCATATATATATCTATATATATATATATATATATATATATATAAATATATATATATATATATATATATATATATATATATATAGTATGTATATATATGTATATATATATATATATATATAGTATGTATATATATGTATATATATAGTATGTATATATATGTATATATATATATATATATATATATATATATAGTATGTATATATATGTATATATATATATATATATATATATATATATATATATATATATATATATATATAGTATGTATATATATATATATACATATATATATATATATATATATGTATATATATATATATACACGTATGTATCTCTCTAGGACATCTGCGGTGGTGCAGCGGTAGAGTTGTTACCTCACAGCAAGAGGTTCTCCCGTTCGATTCTCGGCTGGAGTGTAAGGAGTGCCTTCTCTGTGGAGTCTGCATGTCCTCCCCGCGGTTGGGTGGGTGTTCGAAAGACATGCGTAAACGGGCATGCCTTCGTTGAAGGTTGAGCAAGCTGGCACCTTGGCGTTCGTGAAAATCTACTGCCAATCATTAGCAGACCGGAGTTCCGCTGTGGCGACCCCTAACCAGGAAAAGCCGAAAGACCAACAACAACACGTATCTCTCTCTCTCTCTATATATATATATATATATATATATATATATATATATATATATATATATATATGTATATGTATGTATGTAGAAATATATAGACATGCAGACGTATAAACCGGGTTTCATGCCTAATAAGTGAGACAACACCATTGTACTTCTAACTGACACAGGCATATTCCTCTGTATTGATTAAGTAGGTGCGGACCAGAGCATGGCTGGCAAATGCATAAGCTACCAGCATCTTCCTCCACTTCTTAAAGAAAAAAAATAGATTTATTTCTAGAGTGAAAATCCTTTCTTTTGATTTCGCTGCAGCATTGGCTTGCTATGTACGTTACCAGGTGATGGGTAAGGTACCTTTCGTAGGTAGCACTCATTCTCTTTGAAACTACTATATATATATTCATATTCTGAACAACTTTCTTTGCCTTAAAAAAACCAAACAAAAAACGAATACCTTTCGCATCTTATTATCATGGGCGACCTTAACATCGATTGGTTAGACTGCAACTCCCCACACCCCAGAAATAGCATCAACCTGCATGGCTTTAATCAATTCATCCAGTCACCCACCAGGTTTAATAAGACATCTAACAAACAGTCCACTCTGGACTGGATACTAACAAACAAACCAGCACTCTACTCCCATGCAGTCTGTTTTATCAGATAGCCTCGGTGACCACTTCCCAACATCTATCATTAGGGAAAGAAGATATGCACCAAAACAGACCACTTTTGTACAGATAAGAAGCAAAAAACACCTGAACCCAACAAGTTAATAGATACACTCAAACAATGTAACTGGTCACCTTTAAAACAGCTTCCCCAACAGGAAGTGATAGACTACTTCAATTCCACCTTCCTTGCAATACTAAACACACTTGCCCCCTGCAGATATATTTGTGTCAAATCTAACTATGCCCCATGGCTAACAAAGGAAACCTTAACTCTATTAAAATGTACTGATAAGGCCCGGCCAATATGGAATAAAGCAAAGTCACAACCCACCTTACAGGCTTACAAAGAACTTGGAAATAAAGCAGAGAAACAAATAAAACATGATAAAATTAACTACTATACTGAAATCCAGACTAAGCACTGTAAAAATCCACAAAAGTTCTGATCTGCAATAAACAATATCCTACTGCCAGGTAAAATTAGTACCCCCCCACACCTACCACTACTAATACTTCTGACAGCATTGCCACTCAATTTAACAGATACTTTACTGAAACCATCTTAGCACTGTCAAACAATCACCACCTACTAATAAAACCACCACTCCCTCTCCCAACATAACATCATCTTTCTCCCTACAACCTGTACCTACCGATGCAATTAGAAAATTGTAAAAAAAAATTAAAACCCACTAATTGGGCAACAGACAATTTACCAGCCAAATAACTTAAATTAACAGCAGAAGGAATAGCATATCCCATATCAGTACTAATCAATAGATCCATAGCTGAACAAGTGTCTCCCATTTGGAAAACCTCATACATTATCCCTCTTCACAAAGGTGGCTCTTCTACCGACTTCTGTAACTACTGCCCTATCGCTTTATTATCACCACTGTCTAAAATCCTAGAGAGGGTCATTCATATGCAAGTCTCAAAATATCTGTATACTAACAAACTTCTAACTAACACTCAGCATGGCATCTGACAATTCCACAGCACATCTACTGTCCTACTGACATTTACTAACACAGTTAAGTATCACAGGAACAGAAACAACTATGTATCCTCTGTCTTCCTTGACCTATCAAAAGCGTTTGACATGGTTTCTCATTCAAAACTTCTAAATGCCCTCTCTGACCTAAACTTTTGTAAGTCTACACTTAACTGGTTCCAGGATTACTTTACTGGATGCTAGCAAGCTGTTTCTTGGCAGCACACCCTTTCAGCCCTTCTACCGGTAACACTAGGGGTCCCGCAAGGTTCATTCTTTCGACCACTCCTATTCTCCATATTTTCAAATAACCTACATCTGTCAGTCCCACAGTCTACACCCATCCAATATGCAGACGACGCAACAGTAATTTTTGCTGCCTCCTCACTTCCTGAGCTTCAGAAACTTAACACAAGATTCCTTTCCTGCAGTTGAGTCCTGGTTCACAAATACTCAACTAATACTCAACCTCAATAAAACCAAACTAATTATCTTCCAGTCCACCAAAGTAGCCTCACCCTCCAATACATTTACCATCACCTCACTATATTACACTATTATAACTCCATCCCCAATACCAAACTCTAAGGAGTTGAGATTTACTGTAAGCTTAAATTTGACAGTCACATTTCCCAAACGGTAAAAAAAATTCATAAAAAAACTAGGTAGACTATATAGAAATAAACATTAGTTTACCAGTAATACTAAGATTGCAGTTGCCCAATCTCACCTAATCACCCCCTGCTGTACTCAGCCCTCATACTAACTAATCTACAAAAATCAGAGATACTAAAACTCGAATCCTGCTATAACAAAATTGCAAGATTTGCCACTAACCTACCAGCTAGAACTCATCATTGCCATGTGCTCAAACAACTAAACTGGTTAGAACTCCCCCAACTACTACACTACATTTAGTTAACCATGGCCCGCAAAATCCTCATTGACCCCCAAAAAACACATGTTGTACAAAAATTAGGCCAACCATATGCCACAAAAAGAACCTTGCGCTCCACTAATAAAATGTACATAAAAAATCAATGCAGCCAAAAATCAAGCAGGTGATTCCGTCTTCTCAAATTACATAGGCAAAATCTGGAATGAACTACCTGATAACATCACCACAATGGTATCACTAGTCCAATTTAAAACAACTCTGAAACTCACCTATTAAACAGATGGCTGTGCCCCTGCTCTACTCCTGACTAACTTCCCCCTTCCTGTCAATGCCCTTATCTACTTCTGTTTACCTATCATTTCTGTATCCATCTCCTTTCTGTCTTCCCAAAAGAACTTCTAACACCACCTACTTAAGTATACTACTTACTCACTCAAGTCCTGACATAAGGAATCTTCCTAACCATACAATTTATTTTGCCACAGGTTTAATAAATATTAAAAGGTTTACCATTAAGTAATGTTTATATTGAAATTAGAATTACTGTAAATATGAAATATAAATATGAATGTTCACAGAGCTATCTGAGGAGGAGCACCTGATCTTTGATATATAGCAATAAGTAGCCTGTTTTTTTTTTTTTGCTTATTTTTAGTAGTTATTGCTTATTCTAGATATTTATAGCAATTTTATTGTATACTGCATACTTGTACTGTATTTCATAGCTATTGGCTCACTGCTGGTTTTCTGCTGTGATAAACATTTCTGTAGTGTTTTCTGCCTAAAATAGCTTTCCACCCTTCCTCCCTATTGGCATCTTGTCTTTATACCTGCTGGCCTTGCAGTTGCCTGCCCCTACTCTAAATTTGATCTTGGACACTCCTCCCAATCTAGTGTCATTAGCTCATTCGACCTAATACAGAGAGAACATCTGAGAAGGCCAACCCATTTAGTTCCTTTCCTTCTGTTCCTCCTTTCTCCCTTTCTTAAAAAAAAAAAAAAAATTGCCTGAATCTCCTTGTGTTCTGACTGTGCTTCGCAAACATTTTGGAAATATAGAGTATGTTTTAGTGCATTTATTAAAACTGTATTTGCCTTAATATTGGGCGGCCACGGTGGTGCACCAGTTAGAGTCGTCACCTCACAGCAAGAGGTTCTCTGGTTTGATCCACGGCTGGGATGCTTTCTGTGTGGAGTCTGCATGTCCTCCGTGTGGTCACGTGGGTTTCCTCTGGGTGCTCTGGTTTCCTCCCACATCCCAAAGACATGATGCAGGTGGATTGGACACTCTAAATTGGCGCTAGGCGTGAGTGCGTGCGTATGTGTGCCTTCCGTAGAAGGCTGGGCGCCGGGCTGGAAACTCGACACCATAAAACTCTACTGCCAATCATGAGTGGACAGGTGATCTGCTGTGGTGACCCCTAACTGGGAAAAGCCAAAAGAAGAAGAATATTGCTAAAACTCAAATGCTCTAGGTTGCACTGCATCTGAATTGTTTTAGTATTGTTTTAGCTGCTTTTCTGTGTATATAGACTTTTCTGTATATGTAGACTAGCTACTTATTCTACTGTATTGTTTGTTTGTCTTTCGGCTTTTCCCGGTTAGGGGTCGCCACAGCAGAACTCCGGTCCGCTAGTGATTGGCAATGGATTTTTTTACAGTGCCGAGTTACCAGCCCGATGCCCAACCTTCAAGGAAGGCACACCCATTTACGCACGCACTTACCTGCATATCTTTAAACTTCGTATGACCGCGGGGAGGACATGCAGAGTCCATGCAGAAGGCGCTCCAGCCGAGAATCGAATGGGAGAACCTTTTGTTGTGAGGCAGCAATGCTAATCGCTGCACCACTGCGGCCTAATCTGCCTCTTAAATTGTTTTTCAGTTGTGCACTTGCCTTGCTTCATTTAAAAAGTTTTAAATTGCTAATTTTGTAGAGTTTTAATTGCATTTACTGTTTAGGGCTACACACCCAAGTGTGTTAGCCTTTTCTGTGTTTATTTACTGTATTATTGCATTGTTTAGCCTGTTTTAACCAAAAATAAAAAATAAAAAAAAACTCAGAAAACAAAAAAATACTATCTTGTTTGCTTGTATCCAGACCTTGCTGTGGTAGAGGGAAGTCCTACTGCTTACCAGTGGGAGTGGTGAGCATTGCACTGCCTATCTAACACTAGAGGAGTGGTTTCCCACTCTGAAATTGTAGTTTTATTAGCCATTTTGGGCTGATTTCGATCGCTTTCAACTTTCTGGCTTAAAAACACATGTATTTGCGCATTTTGTTTTGCGTCGTGCAGCACCGCGGAGCTACAGTTAAACTATTCCAAGTGCCAGAAAGTCTGCTCTTCAAATTTTCCCTTAGAACTAGCTGGTTTCTCAGTAGTAGCACTAAAATCTGAACCCCTGTGACTAGCACTTGCTCTGGAACCTGCTGGAAAGCACTAGGAAGCCTTAAACTGATACAAGCACTCAACTCTCCTTGTTAATAAGGTGAAATTAATCGTAGGCACTAAACAGCCAATAATTGCAAAGTACCTTGCAAAGGTAAGGGAAAACAGCTCTTGTACTTTACAAAAATAGCACCTAAACAGACATGTTCAAGGGTCAGCTGCCGGCAATTTCTCCTGTTCATCTGGTGGATCTGGGCATACTGGGGCAATGTAGCAACCGCCTCATGTACACAGGCCTCCTACCACCCGACATTACAACCTGCGAGAGATGCACTTAGATAGCCAAACTGGAAGCAAAGCTCTCTCCGACCAAGATTGTGTTAGACAGTCAAGAGGAGAAGGTTGACACCTGCACTACACCTCAAGCAACACATAGCCCTTCAAAACCCACACCATCAACACCCGCACATAGCAATACTATAAACCCACATATGCGGAGGCCCTTAACATTAACCTGCCCAAGCAAGAAGGACCTCCAAAGCTGAAATGCAAGCAAACACCAGTCACAACCAAAGTGAAACATAGTTCACAACACCAGTGTGCCACCCAACAACAGTCCCTAAGGCAAGACAACGTACCCAACACTTTAGTCATAGGTGACTCTATAGTCAGGCACACCGATGTCCCACTCAGCAGGCTGAACAAGGAGAAAATTACAGTCAGCTGCCTGTCGGGTGCCAGGGTCCGCCACATAACGCATGCACTCAAGTAACACCACAACAAGTACAAATACGACTCTGTCATTGTCCATGTTGGAGTGTATGACTTGAGACGTACCTCCCTGGACCACATGAAAAGAGACATGGAAGAGCTCTCTGATCATTTGGCCCAGGCAGGTATGACCCTAGCCCTGAGTAGCATCCTGCCTTTGCCCAGATTGATACCACAGTATAAGGACAAAATGATTAACTTCAACAATTGGCTAAGCTTCTGGTGTCATTCAAAGGGGATCCAGTATATGTCTGCCTGGGACGACATGATCGACAAACCACGATGCTTTGCCAGAGATGTTCTGCACCTGTCTCCCCTGGGATTCAGGTTACTGGTTAAGCTCTTGCCACCCCTGTAGTGCCTTTTTTAGGCAAGGTTCAAAGGACAAAACCACCATCATAACAGATACAAGCACGCAAAATCTGAAGATAATGCTACTCAGTGCTAGAAGTCTAAACCTCAAAATGCACTCTCTCGAGGCACTCCTAAAATGGAGAACATCGATATCTGTGCAGTAACTGAGACCTGGTTCAAGGCTCCAGAGAGCACCCCTGCATTACCAGGCTACAACTCTTACTACACTTTTCGGCCACCAAACCAAGACCGAAACACTAAAGGTGGAGGAGTGTCCATATTCACACCTCCAGGCTAGTTGCCCAACACAGTGCATCTGAAATTCTCCAGGTGCCACTATCACTAGGTAAGACTGCAATCCAAATTCTTGCTTGCTACAGATCCCCCACCATGCCCCAAGATTCTCACTACACCTTTCTAAACATACTGGAAAATGTTAGGATACAAACACCCTAATACTGGGTGATTTCAACTACCCTGCCATTAACTGGGAAAACTACTCAGGTACCAACACCTTTTCCCAATGGTTCTTGGAATTCATAAATTCCAATGTACTGGATCAACTAATCCATTGTCCCACCAGGGGCTCCAATATCCTAGACCTGGTCATTACAAACATAGGAGATAGATGTTCCACACCAGTGGTCACCACCTCATTGGTCAGGTCTGACCATAAGCTAATCACCCTTGACATCCAACCCCCCCCCCCCCCACTAAGGAAACCTCTGTTAAAAACTTCTCCAAAGCCAACTTCATACTACTCAAGTCAGAAGTGACAAACTTCATGACACTAATGCAGACTGGAGCTGAAAGTATGACTGCTGAATCCTACACTAAGGCACTGTACAAGCACATCCGTTCGTGCATGAATCGTGCCATCCCAAATAGAACCAAGATGCTCTCCTCCAAAAAAGTATGTCAATCTGGTGGTCCCCTGCCATAAACAAACTATACAACATAAGGAAGAAACTGTTGCAGAAAAGAGGAAAATCCCAGGATGCAAAAACTCCCTTACCAGCCTCAGTAAGAAACTGAGATCTCTCATAAAATCCTCAAAAGCTAGTTACGAAAATAAAATTGCTAAAGATTCCAAAGACAACCACCACAAGGCATTCTATAGTTATGTCAAGCATCTAAATGGCAATGCTCAGATCTGCACTGAGCTACAATAGAATGGCATTAAATATACTGATCCCAAGGATATTGCCAATATCCTCGCAGATCGATTTAGTGCCAACTTCACCCCCCTCTCACCCACTAAAGGGCCCATCTCAATATTAAAAGATTGCCAAATTTCAGTAATCACGGCCACACAGGTAGAAACCGCACTCTCCAAAGCTAAGAATACAGCATCCATGGAACCAGATGACATCCCGGGCTGTGTACTACATGAACTACAAAATGAATTGGCACCTAACCAAAGAGTCATGTTTTTAATCCTAGCCTCACCTCAGGCTTCATGCCCACTGAGTGGCGCACAGCTACAGTTATACCACTCCACAAGGGGGGATCCACCTTGGATCCCGGGAACTACCATCCCATCAGTCTGACGAGCCTGATTTGCAAGGGCATGGAGCGCATTATCATGGAACTTATAAACAAAGACATTGGCAACTTTCAAACACTGGACCTCACCCAGTTTGGGTTCGTGAAGGGCTGATCTTGTCTCCTGAACCTGATTGACTTCTTCGAATCAGTCTCCAGAGCTGTGCACAAGGGTAAGGCAGTCCACACAGCCTATCTGGACCTTACCAAGGCCTTCGGCACCATCCCCCACTCTGGAATCATAGATAAACTTACTAAGCTGGGCATATCTCTACGTCACTCAATGGGTTGCCAACTAGCTTACTGACAGAACCCAGACTGTAAAAGTAGCCAACTCCAAATCCAGCTCCAGACAAGTGCAGTACCTCAGGGTTCAGTCCTGGGACCACTCTTGTTTGGCATCTACTTCTCTGAAGTACAGGTCAACACTAAAGGACTCTGGCTAACAAAGTTCACAGATGACTGCAAACTGGAAGTCATTATTGAATGCCAAAATGATGTGGATATTCTACAAAAGGGCCTTACAGAAACAAATGCTTTGTGCCAGAGCCATGGGATCAAGCTTAATGCCAAGAAATGTATAGTTATCCCCTTTGGGAAAAACCATGTACCCATGAATTACCACGTAGGTGGCAGTACACTAAACACAGAAAGTGTGATGAGAGACTTAGGGACACAGGTGGACAGTGGTCGCACCACATCCCCACAACAGTCAGGAAATCCTTCTTTGTGGCACACTTCATCACTAAGGGCTTTTCATCCAGAAAAAAGGAGGTCATTGTCCCAATGTAATCGTCCATCATTAGACCCATTATAGAGTACACCACCCCATTTGGTATGTACCTCACAAGACATCTGCAACAGCTGGAAAGGCCACAGAAATACCTCACTAAAAGAATCACAGGCCTGAAGCAGATGCCCTATGCTGACCGTCTAAAAAAAAAAAAAAAAAAAAACTCCAGCTATACTCTGTGGCATATCGTCTACTCAGAGGCGATCTCTGCTTAACATACAAGGCCATGTCATACCCTGAGCTGTTGGATATGCTCCACTTAAAGAAATCCCAATCCCACAGAGCCACACATTCCAGGGATCTAAACCTTGTCATCACAATGAACAAAACATGCTGGAGGGATAGGTTCCTGACCCAGAGACTGCCCATACATGTCAAGCAGAGCACCTCCTTGGCCCTCTTCAAAAGGAACCTTGACGATTGGATGGGAGATAGGAAATTCACCCCGGGGATCACGTCAGTTGCCCTGCTAGACAGGGGTTCAGGGAAGTAAATATTGTGGGAAGTAATATCCAGGGAATTGTTATGGCTAGGCTTGTATAACCCCTAGGGCCGATAGCCTAGTATGAACCTATGAACCTGTATGCATTGACTGTACCTTCTACACTGTAACGATTATGCAATTCAGCCTGTCTTTGTTCTTCGTATGTAACCTGTTTATTGTATGACATTATCATGTAATTACTTTGAGATTACATATTTACAGTTTAACATACTCTGTATACTGTTGTACTACATATTTTATATGGAGCTTTTCTCCCTGAGCCTCCTCTGAAAAAGGGCATGTGTCCAATCGGACTTTCCCAGTAAACAAATGAAAAATAAAATAATAAAATAAAATTATTACAGTTGTACAAGCCATAGCAAGTACTGTATTTCTGTGGTTGTCACCAGTATCCTTTTGCTTCAACCATAATGTGAGGTTTTGCTGCTACATGCTTGTTTTTGTTGCATATGTACAGTCATAGATAGACGTAGTATATGTTCTGCAAAGACCACCTTGTATTTATATAGGACCCCAGTGTTTTGGAGAAGATCTCAGAAGACACTCCCACCATGTGCCAGGAAAAAGTGTATTGGACTACTCAGCTTTTGTTGTTTGAGCAGCATAGTATCAGCTGTACGGCACAATTCCGTGACAAGCTGTGGGCTGTTGATATTGGCTAGAGTGCTGCATCGTACAGCTGGATGCCTTATCTCACAAGAGGCCCCCAGTATTCCCTTCTTCAGTGGTGGTGGAAATGCTTGGCAATGAGCACACTGTTTGCTTATGATCTCAGTTTGCAAGTATGTAGAAGCTGATATTTACTATGCTGCTGTTACAGCCTGTTGGAGAATGTTCTGTTTAAGTCTGCAGTGATTGCGTACTGCCTTTTTTTCTTCTGTTCTGAGATAGGTTACACTTCAGTAGCCTGTAAATAACTTCTTGTGCTCTTTGGATACATCTCCTAGACTATATATACTCTTACTGTATTTATTTCTTTGAGCGATCCCATACAGGTGACAGTTCAGCATAGGTGTAAGTGGAAATGGCAGTTAATTGATGACATTTTGTCCAGAGACATACTTGCAGAGGCTGAGGTGCTGGCTGTCTACAAGCATATGGAGGGTTGCTATATTTAAAAGTCATGACTGGGATTCTTTGCATTTTTATCAGGTTAATTATACTGTGTCCCATTTTCTTTTATCGCAGGGGAGATGAATAAATTATTGCAGAGCTCGAATCTTCCAGAAGTGCTGTGCAACTTAGTGTAAGATTCCAAGTGTTTATTAATCAAGTGAGTGAGTAAATTGAGAAGGGAACGGATATTGTTAAAATTAATCGGTTATTTTTTCACATTTGTTAACCTGGGTAACCACTGCTTGGCAGAGCCGAGCCTATTTAAAGACAGGGTAGGGGAGAAAATTTAAAGTGTTATGACATATTTCTATATACCAGTCTGGTGTAATGTGCAGTATTGACTTAATTCACACAATACCTATATGGGTAAAATATTCAGGGCACAGTTTTACTTATTCTTTTAAAGCTGTCATTGTTTTGTGACATTCTGTAAGCTACAATCATAGTGTTCTCTGTACTGTTTGACATCTGTTGGACCACAAGTTACTTGAATATAAAACCTTTGAAAAAGCACAGTCCATGCAACATTTTGTCTGCTTATTTGTTTGTATTGGTTGACCCTGAAATTCTTAACCCAATTTAGTAAGGAGGCCTGAGGAGATAAGCTCCACAGAGAACTATTGCAGTGTTAAAAGCAGTAAGTGGCAATTTAGTAAGAGTCTTTTTATCTTTTCATAAGCAGTTCAGTCCATGCAAGTACAGTATCAATTGTGCACATCAGAACAGGTTATGAAGTATAAAGCATTTAAGCAGAGTCCGTTTTGTTCAGAGTTCACTTTAAAAAAAAAAAAGTAAAAAATGGTCGTGTGATATCATCACTGGTATGTTTGTGGGCATTATACCTCTTAACTGTCCATTTCTCAGAGTGTCCAGATTTTTGACTTTTTTGTTTGGCCTGTACCTCATAAAAATGATAGCTTTTTGGCATATTGTTGAGGATTGAAGCCACTAAATAATGACATATTTGGCTTTCAGACTTCATTGCCTTCAGGAAATGCATGCTAATGCAAAATCTGTTCTGGTAGCTTTCTGAGTTTGTCAGAGGAATATTTAAAATCTGTCCCTGATTTGGGGTCTTTGCTTCCCCATTATTTTTGCCTTTGTCCAGAATTCTTGCACTAAGAGGTTGAGAGGTATGGTTGCAAGTTCAACATCAACTTGATTATTTTTGGTGAATTTACTGTAACATGAGTAATAAAGATTTCTGAGTATGTTTCATTTAATCTAAAACACATTTCATGGAAAAAGAAAAAAAAACACTGAAAATTGCAGTCAGAATTGATCTAAGAACACACGTCATTAAGAACACAAATGAATGAAACATATTTCGTATACTACCTCAAAAAGCCCCCCCCCCCCCCCACACACACACACACACACACACACACACGGGGCAAGTCCCTCTGCACCACCATGTGGGATTGCAAAACTAACTCCACACCTGTGGAGCAAAGAAAAAGCTTTTCACACACTGAATCACTGCTGCTGGTGCAGAAACACAAACTTATGATAGAAGCACAACTAACAGTAGGCATTAGCAAGGTACAAATACCAATTACCACCTCATTTGCATTGTAATTCCTATGATCCAAACCCATCTCAGTAGCGATTTTCTATAGCTTTACATGTTTTTCTATCAAATGTGGTTCAGTCATTTGTGTTTTTGATGAAATGTGTTCTGTATCAATTGTGACAGTCTTTTTCTAGATGAAATGTGCTCTAGATCAAGTGATACACACCTGGATTTCATTAGTTTGGAGATCCTGGAGTCTTGAGAACAGTATGGAGATGTGCATGTTTGAATTACATGAAGGTTCAAACAGCAAACACAACATAATGTGCTCCACCACGTTACTGAAAGCTAAATGGAAGGACATTAGGATATCATGGAAGGCATTTGCATTTCTAGGTTGTATTATTGTCAGGTAGTGAAGGAATTGTAACTTATAGCTAGTTTGTCTAAATTAAAAGCAGTTATAAGCTTTGTTAGGATGACCAGAGACAAATGTGTTAGCCCTGTTTATACATCTGCTCATGTTTGAAGTATTGGGTTGAAAGTAGGTTAATAAAATTATTAGAGGCTTACATACATTAATGTATGGTGAAGAAAGAGTTTATCTGTTTATCTGTCATGAAATCATGAAAGGCTTGACTCTACAAAGACGACCTAGTTTAGATTTTTTTTAAATAGCCATTTTAATGTGCTTATCAAATTTAATTCATGACCTCTCATAACTTCTAACAGTTTTATTATCCTGTTATCCTATTGCCTAGTATGTCCTGCACTAAAACTCAGACTGTGTATCAGATGCAAGAAAGTGATGAAGAAAGCAGTTTGAGCACTGCCTTCATCAGTACTGTGGCCAGAGGGTAAGCAGTGATTTAGGGCTGTAGCCGACTGTGACATTTCAGTTGCATCTGTTGGGGAACTCAAATTACATTATTTTTCCACAGCTGAAAGACTCTCATCCTAAGTGACAGAGTACAAAGCAATGCCCATCAACCATAGATATTCCCGATGAATACTGTTTTGATAGTCTCTTCTTCTGATGTATTTTCAGTGAATTCGCATCCTGTTGTGCTAAGCTGCTACTGAGAGTGACAGTGGACATACTATAAAACATTTTATTTGAGCCATAGATGTTGTGGGTTAGAGAGCACATGAAAAGTGCAGCAGCTTCTAGTAGGCTTAAATTGATAAAAGACACATCAGCAAGGCTAAGATGCTTGTGTTACAAATGTATTAGAACTGTATGCCATATTTATGTCAAACTGCTCTGTACAGATGGTTGTGTTGAAAAGGTATTTGTAAAGTGCTTGTGCTTAAAATGTATCCACAGTGTGCCCTACTGGAAGAGAATAGAAATGTACATGCAGGCAGGTTTCAATGCAGCTAGAGACACAAAGTCCGTACTAGGAAGCTTTCTGTATTGTCTTTGGGGTCAACAAATTGCTACTTTGAAAGCACGAGGAATGCAATTGTTTTATGACTTCCAGCACCTGCCAAAGATCTGAGCAAAAGCCCTTGTCTGTATATTTTTACAGGTAGATGCTAAATGCAGTGGGGGTTTGCCTGGGAACTAGAAGTCAGATGACCAGAAATGATGTCATTCTGCAAGCTATCAAAGCAGTAATATTTTAGATATTGTTTTGAGAATTCTCTGAGTGAGACAGAGCATTCTGCATTCTGCCTTGAACCTGAAAACAACAACAAGAGCCATTCACCACATCATCTGCCTTGCTCTCTAAGTAAGTTATTTGGGTAGAGTAACTCTCTTAGATTCGGTCAGGAATATAGTGAAGCTTAGTTTAGATATTTTTTCTTTTTGTCTGAGCCTGTCCTGCAATGTCGTTTTGAATATTTCCTGTGATTCTGAACTCTGATGTCACTGTGAATACATATATTTAGTATTGTCTTATTCTTTTATTAATTATTATTAAATATATTTAACTCTTTCATTGTGGCTGATATTTGTATAGGTATTTAAGATTTGAGAGTACTTGCATATTTATTTGATGACACTGTGTGGACCACTCCTAATAGCCTTGCTCTTGGTCTAACTACCATTTGTATTAGTGTTAATATTACACTACAATTAGATACCCTTTGTTAAGAGCACTAAAGTAGTTGATAAGTAGTGACTTATGGCAGTGGTAACTTCTTCATAGTCTGGGCAGAAGGGGACATAGCTAGTAAACCTGTGCCAGCCTTTCCCAGGGGTGTATGTGTGTGTGTGTGTGTGTGTGTGTGTGTGTATATAAATCAAACCTCAGAGTGTGTGTCAGCTATTTGGACAGGGACACAGAGCACTGATTGGACAGAGAGGGTGCTGGAGGTCTTGGCTTGGTCTCTCAGCTGAGATCTCGACTCTATAGCTGTGCCATTGGGGAGTCTTATTGGGGATCTGGAGAAAGAGGGAGAATCCAGCTTCGGACTGACTGTGGTCTCTGTTTACTGTTAAGGGAAATTACACTTGATGCAGAAAGCTGCATCTGGAAAAAATGTGTGTACCTGTTACTCTCCCAGTGAACGTCCCCCCACAGGTGCCAGTGGCGAGGATTCAGGCTCTTTGATTACTGGTCCAGTGGTGGGTCGTCGCATCCCCCATAAGTTTAACAAAGTCCAAGGAAGTCCAATATTTCAAGATTCGTTTGTTCTATTCCTGTTTATCTCCATCTTCCAAACCCTGCCTCTGCTTCATCTACAGTGCACTCTCAACTCTTCTAGTCAACTTGTGTGCTTTTTCCCCCTCCCTCAATCATTTTCTGAGAAAGGTTTCACTGGCACAGTCTTTATTACCAGAAGAACATGAAGCAGAATCTTATTCTGTTTTACAGCTCACTTTTTGTTAGACAAACTTTTGTATTTCTTCCTTAGCATACACTTCATCAAAAAATGTTTTTGTTCCTCCAGGGAAAAACATTTTGACTATAGCTGAGTACAGCAGTTTGAATTTCATGCCTGTTTCTCTGCATTCCCTGTATAATGGAATAATGTATTCCTCTTCTGCCTGATGTGCAATGAGTAGTCATTCTCCACAAACTCTCTGCTCTCTCCTACTTTTAGTACTTTGTCCTCCTGCCAAAGTTTTGTCAGAATCAACTCCTGCTGGTAAAATTGCATTTTTACTATTAAAGGTCTAGGCTGATTTCTCATAGCCGGGTTTGGAGCATACACACAATGTCCCCTTTCAATTAACAGCCCCTGTTTTGGAATACCAGTCCAGTTACTTATTTGTACTTTCATAAAATTAATGCTGTCTGTTCCTTCCAGCTTCTCTGGTACATTAGAAAATCTCAGGTTTTCCCTACGTCCTCTGTACTCTAATTTTATTACTTTTTGAAACATCTCTTCTAGTGCAGTATCGTATTTAGCCAGCCTTTATTGCATTTTTGTCACCTTATCTGAATGTCTGTTTAAAGCTTCTTCCATTTTTTTCCAGCTTTTTTATTGATTGTGTTGATGTACTCAATTAGTGTTTCATTTATTTTAACCAGTCTGTGTGCAGCTGCTTTATACTTTCCTCAGTGTGACTGGAAGTCATGTCTGGAACTTGCAGTGCTTCTTTCTGAACAACTGCAGTACATTTTGTAGCTGATTTTCTTCCGGGTCCTTTGTATTTCTTTTTTCCTGGCATCTAGGCAGTGCACTTAACTAGTCAGTTACTGAAATTTACCCAGAAATTTAGGTCCACTGGCTCTCTGTTAAGTTTCTTTTTTCAGACTGGGAGAGCAGAATTAAGCTGTTACTCAATGTGCAGCCATCTTGAAAGTCTCTTCCAGTAATGCTGCTTGTCGTACAAGCCACCACTTACACAGTGGCAGTTTAGTCAGTGGCAAACCACCACCTCCTCCCTTCATTGTGAAGAAAAGCTGTAAGCTGCTCATTTCCCATCCTATCCCACTTGGCTCTTTCACAGTCAAAGACAGTATTTGAACATAGCTTATCTTGGTTAATCTTTCTGCAGGTTCTTTTTGCTAGCCATAATATTGGCACAGTACCTAGCTGGGTAGACATGTAAAGACAAAACAAAAAATGCTAATACAATATACAAAGTACATGGTAAAAACAAACTAAATACATGCATTCTCTCTGTCTGTACAGGCAAGTCACTTTTATCTACAGAATGCCTTTGTATCCACCAGTTGTAGTCACTTTACTATCTGCATGCACCTCAGATGTCTGTGAGCAGATACGCTAACATGACTGTGGTCACATATTTTTATTTCACATATATGCATACTAGACCTGCCAGACTAGCTTGATGATTTATGATCAGCTGAGAGCAGATGAGTCAGTTTCATCTACAGACTGTCTGTGTACTCATAGAGTGTAGCCAGTTCATTGGCTGTGTAATTATCAGCCAGAAGTAGCATAAAAAAAATAATAGTAAAAATAGAAAAAGTCAATATAACCAAGGTTTGCATAGAAAAAAATCAGTATATTTCTAAGTAGTATATTACACTAAACTGCGTAATGTCATTTCACATGCTGTATAAAGTAACATTACATATAATAACATATCCTCTTGTAACTCCCAACGAAGATGTTTAGAATCATCTCACAGCCATTAATTCACAGTGCATCTGTTAGTCCTCCATTGTAGTCAGTGTGTGTGTAAGTATGTGTGTATATATATATATATATATATATATATATATATATATATATATATATATGTGTATGGACCATTTGTTGTGTTTTCAAACTGCAGACCTATTGCCTACTCACTTCCCTAGCTAAAATATGCGAGTTCCGCATGTTGTATTCTTGCTACTTGTAAACAAACAAACAGGCTGATAGCTTCTGAACCAGTCTGTCAGATTGGTTATGTGTCTATGCACACATGAAGTCAAGGAATGAGTATATACTGCGGTCAGTGGTCATCAATGTGTCCCACAGGGTTCTACATTGGTCATATGGTCTTCACTGTCCATGTCCCACAGGGTTTCTACATTGGTTCTGTGTTGCTTATGTTTGTAAGTTGTTTAACATTTCATTGTGGTCAGCAGCTCAGAGTAATACAGTTTGGTGGCAATTCAACCACAGTGACAAACAAACTGTGAACCAATTGTATACGCTCTTACTGAAGCATCTAACCTTCACTTAACTGTCACTGCAATCAAAACCATGTTCTCACGCACCTAGTGTCATGGACCCTGCCATCCACTCAAGTTTAAAACAAAATATAACATCCCACAAGAAGTCTCAAGTTAATGGATTTGATTACCAGGAAAATCTGACTGTAAAAAAAAAAAAACACCTTTCAGTGGCCCAGGGAGAAAACGTTCAACTGACCAAAAATAGTAGAAATACACAAGATACATTTAGTAAACAGAGACGGCAGACTTGACTATTAAGACAAAAGGAGTGCAGTATAATCAGTATTTACATGCAACATGCAGGTTTACATTCATGTTTACAATATACAGAGTTTCATTCTCGTTTCATTATAACATAACAGTGATAGGTGGGTGTGTGTGTGTTTGTGTGTGTGCACAAACTTCAGCTTTAGATTCACGAAAGAAGTACAGGGTAATGAACATTTGCACAGTGTATATAGGGTTGCATTTGTTTTGAGATGCACAGTTACAGTTTAATTTAAGTTGTGGTTTAAAGGATTTTAGATTGTCAGTTTGTCTAAGAGGAAGAGATAAAGTTCCGCTTTTTGGAGTCTCCTGCTGAGTTGTTTGATTTGGCTACTAGTAGCTGGTGTTTGTCAGTGGAGTGCAGAGTTTTATTAGTGGAAGAATATATGTTAACTTCATTTGTAGATGGACAGATCTGTGGTTTGTTGATAAAATAATGAGTAGTCACTGGCTGGGAGAAGGTAATGTAGTATGGTAGTTGTGTCCAGTTTTACTGCTTCCGTGCTAGGCAGTGCAATCAAATATCAGGCAGGTATCGTTATTGACAGTGATCAAAAATGTAGTCAGCATATCAAAAGTAGTTCGCAAAATGAATAAAAAGCTTGGAATGTTATTATGTAAAAGACATTCCTTTCCGATCAAGCACAGGACTGATGTTTTGCACTGCACTTTATAGTATTTACATAATTCTGAAAAGTAGCATTTTGTATTACAGTGCTTTATCTGACTGAAACTGTGGCTTTTTTTAATAAGGTAGGACACGTTGATAATGTGCTATTGTTCTCTGGTAATACAAGTGCTTTTCTGAAATTCTTGAACTGTACTTCTCTGTCATGTTGGGGGGGGGGGTTCCTGATAGCAGTGGAGAATTAACATACACTTTTCAAATACACACCTGTGCATATGTATACAAACACACACTGTTTACACCACTATTAGATTGGAGCCGGGCATAAAGCAAGATGCAACCTAGTCCATGGTTAGTAGTATACGGAGCATTAGTGTATACTGACTGGCCTTAATCTGATATGCTTGATTGCGGAGGGGATCTTGACTGGAGCTGTGACACTTCGCACTGCAGTTTATAGCAGTGGAGAAAAAAACACACTGTAATGACAAGTGCAGCACTAGTGAAGTGAGCTATGTGACATAAAGCAAAACTGTCTGTCAAGATTTAACGCAGTTCTGTTTTAAAAAAAAAAAAGGAAAAAAAAAAGGAAAAAAAGGCTGATGGACCCTGCTAGCAGCATTCCTTGGCCAATTTTCCCTTTGTCAGTGTGAATAATGCCTCCTGCCCTCCATGAAAGTAGGCAACAACCTAGAGGGATTAATCCATCCACCCATCTTTCCACCCCTCGTTTTCCCCATTTTGCTATTAGGGTCAGGTTCAACAGTTACAGTCATCTAGATCCAGTGTTCACATTGTTGGGTGGCTATCTCTCTGGTTACCAAAATGTAATTAAATAAAACATATAGTCCAGAAGAAGCATTTGAAGCATCAAAAGTCTGAGAATCCAGTGCCTGTTGTCTGGAACAAAGCAAGAAGCAAGTGCCAGTCCAAAATAAAAAAAAAACACCATTCTGGCTAACTAGCAGAGCTACAACTTTCTTCTACAAATGACTATTTTATTTTTGATTTTTTTCTTACAATATGATACGTAGCTTGTTTGACTCTCAGTCTTAAGTACTTACCACCACTGCAGTGACAAGGCTAGGAACAAGTCAGGAGTCCACGAATGACAAGGGCAAAGTAATGATCGGTGGTATTACTGTGCAAATTCAGTGATTTCCATAGCAGTAGCTTGCTTCAGGAAACTGGAACCAAGAAACTCACACACCTTTATCCTGGTGACTCCAGTCTGCAGATCTCACAATGGTGACAAAAGACTCCGCTGTAGCATGATGCATCAGTCATGGCCAATGAAGTGATGACAGATGTAAATGCAATGTATAATTTCATTGGATTTCACTCGGCTGATGCATTTGTGTGTGTGGGTCTGTAAAAACTAGGGTCCCAATGTACATAACAATGGACTTTCCCCAGTGTGCCCTAGTATGTCTGTACCATCAAGCTGGGTCCCAAGTGATTTTACTTGTGAGTGCATTAAACCCAAGACTTAACTTTTCCTTCCCTCATTCTCAATCTTGCCATTTTACAAGACTTGGAGGAGGGCAGGACTTCTGTTTAGATTAGATGAATTTTACTTGAAATTAGATTAGTAAATCTCATGGTTCAGTCCTTTCTTATAAATCAGTTACACTAATGTGTTTCCTCGAGAAATATTGTTAAATTTGTGGTGAAGTCTCCAAAGTCTATCTATCAGTATGATATCAATCAACAAAGCTGGCTGTTCATTCACTCCTAGTTACAGCCCCATATGAGGAACTTATGTGTCATAACCGGATGCGTAACAGCTTCTGCTCATAAAACTGAACTCCTGCATTTCTTGTGGTGCTGTAGGAAATGAAACCTTTAGTATTAAGGATGTCCATGCTACAGAGTGGACACCCTGGCAAAATACTTTTTCTATTGGTCTTGCCTAAACTCTGACACCTTGTAGGATTTACACGGGGATGGGAGTTAGTGCAGCTTTTCAAAAAAATGGATTTTTGGGGTTTAATAAACTGATAGCCGAAATGCACAACTGATAATGGCATATACGTAAATCAGACTGTGACTGCATGTGTGCGTCGCACAGAATGTGTGTGACACTGTGTGTTACAGGATATACTGCTGATGTTTCTCTGTTAGTACTGAGCAGTGTAGTGGGTAGTGCTGCTACCTCACAGTACTTGGATCATCAGTTTATTTCCTAACTGGAATGACTTGTTGTGTGTATACCTTACAGTGTCTGTGTAGGTTTTTTCTAATGCTCCATTTATCCCCCAGAGACATTCAGGTTAGTGAACTGGCAATCCATTGCTTATAGATGAGAGAGAGTGTGTGTGTGTGTGTGTGTGTGTGTGTGTGTGTGTGTGTGTGTGTGTGTGTGTGTGTGTGTGTGTGTGTGTGTGTGTATGTATATATTTATATAGATTTTCTGCATGTGTAATGTGTGAAATATTTATGAAAGTATTAAATATTAAAACTTGCCTGACTGAAACACTAATTACATACCCATCCTATCAGACAGAACCACACATGGCCAAATCAAAGCACCTTCAGTAGAACCACACACAAGCACTTAAAGCAGTGTTTTTGCAAGAGGCAGTATCCTCTCACCCCCCTCTGCTTTCTGTATACCAACTCAGAGATCACACTACTTGGGTGGAGAGGGCATACTCCTTATTCCTGTGTAATGCAATCATCATACACCACATCTCAGAAAACATACAGACATAGTCCCCATAAGTAGCTACAAACAAAAATCAGGCACACATGAGTAACACTTTCAAGTTCTTACTTTACATTTCACAAGATGCATACATAAACAAATTCTTAACTACCTTCTACAAAACAAACTTCTAGCCAATAGTCAACATGGTTTTAGACCTTCCCACAGTACTACAACTGCCCTCCTTTCCTTCTCTGATGCCATAAATAATAATAGGAACAACAATCTCTTCTCATCAGCATTATTCCTAGACCTGTCAAAGGCCTTCGACATGGTTAACCATAATATACTTCTGCACAAGCTAAATCTCTATTCACTTGGCTCACAAACTCTTCAATGGTTCAGGAGTTACCTCCAAAATAGGCAACAAGCAGTGCTATGGAACAACACTCTATCCTCCTTACTTCCAGTAAACATTGGGGTTCCACAAGGCTCAATCCTAGGTCCCCTTCTTTTTTCTTTATTAATGACCTTCATCTGAATATACCCCAAGCCATCTGCATTCAATATGCTGATGACTCAACTCTAATCTGTGCTGCTAATAACGTCACCTCCCTCCAGTCCCTCACCCAAACAGTCTTCCATGATGTAGAAAAATGGTTTATGGAACAATCCCTCCTTCTTAATCCCAAAAACAAAACTTCTTCTCTTTACCCCTACAAACAAATCACCAACACCTTTCTTCACTATCTCCTCCAACAACACTACCTGTATTAGTCCAGATATGACCACTTTCGACTATTAGGTGTAACCATTGACAACCATCTTAATTTTGATGACCACATTAATAACACCATTAAATCAGTTAACAAAAAAATCGGTACTCTCTACAGAATTAAACCCTTTCTTACCCCAACTGCTAGAAAAACAGTGGCCCAGACCCACCTGATCTCCACCCTTTTCTATGCCTCTGCTATATATACAAACTTGTCTAAAAATAACATCACCAAACTTTCTACCTGTTACAATAGTATTGCTAGATTCATTACTGCTAGCCCTTTTAGAACCCACCATTGTCTTAACCTCAAGCAACTAGATTGGTTAGAAATCAACAACCACTTACTCTATCAACAACTAATTATCATTCATAAAACCCTTTACTTTCCTGATGCTACCCCTAGCCTTACAAAACTGATTTCACCTTATAAAAACCTAGCCACACTACGCTCAGCTAATAAACTCCTTGTAGCCTTAACCAAATCAAAGAATAAAGCTGGGGACTCATTATTTTCAAATTCTGTCGGGAAGATCTGGAATCAACTACCTCAGGAAATAACAAACTTTGACTCTACATCCCTTTTCAAAAGACATATCAAAGAACATCTTAAAACTCAATGGCTGTGTCCTTGTGCTAATCCTGACTGAAATTACTTCTCTACTACTCCCAACTTCCCCACCTTGCCCAACTGTCCCTCTAAAAGACTTTTTTAACTTTTGACAGTATTATCTTTGAGAATGTCGCTAACATTTTTCTTTTTCTCTCCACCATGTTATCACATCTTAAATTTTTTTGTATCTAACTGCTGAATGTTGCTTACCTTGTAATTCTATTATTAACCAACTATTTTCTGAAAAATTGTTCTGCTTGATTTTTTTGTTTCCATTAATTTTGTATAAGTCCACCCTTGAACTTATGGTATTTTGCTAAATATTTTTAATGTTAATGATTGTTTACTTCATGTAATTGGAGCTTTTCTCCCCGGGCCTCTACTGAAAACGGATATTTGTCCAGTTAGACTAGCCCGATCAACAAATGTAAAATAAAAATAATAATAAATAAATAAATAAAAACTTATATTTTCAGCAACTCTTGATAAACTGCGCAAGCTATTTGACCAGTATTCTAATTAAGCGAGAGGGGCACAGCTGAAAACGTTAGATAAGCTGTTTCACTGATCTTTTAAAATGAACTTTTATACATTTAGACATACCCCCCCCTCTTATGTAGATTATATATATATATATATATATATATATATATATATATATATATATATATATATCAAGGTATAAAATTACTATCTGCATGTATGGTGTTTTGTAGAAATCAGTCAATTGAATTGTGCTGTAGTTGAACCTTTTTTG
>NC_056731.1:792355771-792448271 GCF_019279795.1 Protopterus annectens
ATTAATCATCCAGAAAAATGCCGTGCAGTGCATAACTTATTATTGGCCTACTGTTCATCAAGAGACTTCTGCTCTAGTAACAAAAATCGTATTACTTACAAATAAGTCAAATATTGGTGGAGGAGATTTGCTCTACTTCTAATGCATTGCTAAACTCTGGGATAGTATCCCCCACACAAATAAAGCACTCCAGCAAACTAAATAGTTTTAAACCATTACTTAAACAACATTTTAACCAGTCCTGGTCCTGCACATTCTCATCACATATTTATGACTCTGTGCTCACCATACAATACTCTTCAAATACTCTGTCTAAGCAGAATGCTCTCAACCTGTCCCCGAAATGACCAAACCATTTTTATACATAACTGCTGCCTGTACAGTCCACTAAGTTGAACGTGGGCTTTCTCTTTAACAACTTCTACCTCTGTAAAATCTTAGAATGTGTAAATGCAACAACTGTTTGTTTATAAATATAAATAGAAGTGTAACTACTGACTACTCTGTGTTTAACTGGAACTTAGTATAATGCAATGTAAGCAAACTGAGCTTTTCTCCTGGTAAACAAAGACAAATGAATAAGTAAAATAAACCTCTTCTTAGCCAACTTCAAAACCTATAACATCTGCTTGGTGTATATAATGTTGCTAATCTTCCATTCTTAATATTTTTTTCATTACATATTTACGTAGTACAGTAAGATCACCTTTAGCCGGGACTCAAGCAACTTGCACTCTCAAGCAACCGGCATTTCATTGGCTCGTATGCCGGCATAAGAGCCAATCAAAAATTGCAAAGCGGAGCCACTTCTACTCAATGTGGAACAGCCCGCAGTTCCGCATTGAGTAGGAGTGGCTCTGCTTTGTGTTTTTTGATTACCTTGTATGCCAGTATACGAACCAGTCAGAAATCACAAACTATATCTCAAGCAACCAGAACGTACACTTAACCAGCATCTACCAATCCCCACTGGTGTTGGTTAAGTTAGACTTCACTCTATGCATGTAATCACACTACATTTGTTTTATGTAATCGCATCTTCAGATAATCACAAAATATTTGGTTTATATAATCACACCTTCAAATGTTAATCTTCACATTAACAATCTCTGCATTATTGTATTTTTCACCAGGGTTGTGGCTGAAAATGGTCTTTTGATCAGCCCACCTACACTGTTAAGAAATGGCAAGTAATACTTTAGATTGCATATTTTGTATTTTAGCTTTTGGTCTCCAGTATGTCAGTGGAGCATTTAAGCAGCTTACCTTTTGGGCTGACGTATTTTAACAAGAGGGAGGAGCATAGCGTGGCATACAAGAGTGGAGGAAGATGCACACAGGTGGATTATATCTTATGTAGGAGGGCCAGTTTGAAGGAGATTGGAGACTGTAAAGTGGTGACCGGAGAAAGTGTAGTTCGGCAGCATAGGATGATGGTTTGTAGGATGATGTTGGTGATCAAGAAGAGGAGGAGGATTGTGAGGGCAGCACCAAGGATCAAATGGTGGAAATTGAAAAAGGGTAATTGTGAGATGGAGTTCAGGGATGAGTTAAGACAGGCACTGGGTGGCAGTGAAGAGTTACCAAATAGCTGGGTAACTACAGCAGAGCTAGTAAGGGAGACTGCTAGAAAGGTTCTTGGTATCACAAAGGGACAGAGGAAAGACGACAAGGAGACATGGTGGTGGAATGAGGAAGTACAGAAGAGTATACAGGCAAAGAGGTTGGCAAAGAAGAAGTGGGATTGTCAGAGAGATGAAGAAAGTAGACAGGAGTATAAGGAGATGAGGTGCATGGCAAATAGAGAGGTGGCGAAGGCTAAGGATAAGGCATATGAAGAGTTGTATGAAAGGTTGGACACTAAGGAGGGAGAAAAGGACCTGTACCGATTGGCTAGACAGAGGGACCGAGGTAAGAAAGATGTGCAGCAGGTAAAGGTGATAAAGGATAATGAGGGAAACATACAAGCGAGGAGAGTATGTTGAGGAGATGGAAAAGAGTACTTTGAGGGGTTGATGAATGAAGAGAATGAGAGGGAGAGAAGGTTGGATGATGTAGGGATAGTGAATCATGAAGTACAATGGATTAGCAAGGAGGAAGTAAGGATAGCTATGAAGAGAATGAAGAATGGAAAGGCTGTTGGCCCAGATGACATACCTGTCAAAGCATGGAGGTGTTTAGGTGAAATGGCAGTGGAGTTTTTAACCAGATTGTTTAATGAAATCTTAGAAAGTGGGAGGATGCCTGAGGAATGGAGAAAAAGTGTTTTGGTACCGATTTTTAAGAGTAAGGGTGATGTGCAGAGCTGTAGTAACTACAGAAGGATTAAATTGATCAGTCACAGCATGAAGTTATGGGAAAGAGTAGTGGAAGCTAGGTTAAGAAGGGACGTGATGATTAGTGAACAGCAGTATGGTTTCATGCCAGGAAAGAGCACTACAGATGCGATGTTTGCTCTGAGAGTGTTGTTGGAGAAGTACAGAGAATGTCAGAAGGAGTTGCATTGTGTTTTTGTAGACTTAGAGAAAGCATATGACAGGGTGCCTAGAGAGGAGTTGTGGTATTGTATGAGGAAGTCAGGAGTATCAGAGAAGTATGTAAGAGTGGTACAGGATATGTACGATGGTAGTGTGACAGCGGTGAGGTCTGCAGTGGGAGTGACGGATGCGTTTAAGGTGGAGGTGGGGTTACATCAAGGATCAGCTCTGAGCCCTTTCTTATTTGCAATGGTGATGGACAGGTTGACAGACGAGATCAGACAGGAGTCCCCATGGACTATGATGTTTGCAGATGACATTGTGATCTGTAGTGCGAGTAGGGAACAGGTGGAGGACACCCTGGAGAGATGGAGATATGCTCTAGAGAGAAGAGGAATAAAGGTCAGCAGGACTAAGACAGAATATATGTGTATGAATGAGAGGGAGGATAGAGGAATGGTGAGGATGCATGGAGTAGAGGTGGCGAAGGTGGATGAGTTTAAATACTTGGGGTCAATAGTTCAGAGTAACGGTGAGTGTGGAAGAGAGGTGAAGAAGAGAGTACAGGCAGGATGGAGTGGGTGGAGAAGAGTGTCAGGAGTGTTTTGTGGCAGACGAGTACCTGCAAGAGTGAAAGGTAAGGTCTGCAAGATGGTAGTGAGACCAGCTGTGTTATATGGGTTGGAGACAGTGGCATTGACAAAAAGGCAGGAGTTTGAGCTGGATGTGGCAGAAACACGAAAAAAGTATGCAAAACCAGAAACTGTAGTAACAGAGGATTCTCAAACACTGCACATCCAGAGCAAACGAAATGCAAATGTTAAATTCCAATTGGTGTTGAAAGTAAAACCTCTTCCTAGTCGGAAAATCAAGGCAAAATACTAGGATCCAGTTAAGGTAATTTAATATTCACAACCAAAAAAAGTGCATAAACACAAAATCCATACTACAGGGCCTCGAAAGAGTGGATGTGGCAGAGTTAAAGATGTTAAGATTTGCACTGGGTGTGATGAGGGTGGACAGGATTAGGAATAAGTATATTAGAGGGTCAGCCCAGGTTGGAAGGTTTGGAGACAAAGCCAGAGAGGCAAGATTACGTTGGTTTGGGCATGTGCTGAGGAGGGATGCTGAGTATATTGGGAAAAAGATGCTAAGGATGAAGCTACCATGTAACAGGAAAAGAGGAAGGCCTAAGATAAGGTTTATGGATGTGGTGAGAGAAGACATCCAGGTGGTTGGTGTGACAGAGCAACAGCCGAAAGAAGATGATGATGACCTTTTGGGCTGAAGGAGAATGTCTTTGGAGGCTGTTAGAGAACATATGGGAAAATATTATTTAAAATCATGTCACGTGTATTTACATAAGTGCAATTGAGGAGTACATTTGTGCATTAGCTAAGGTTTCCTTCTACAAGTTTCACCCTTTAAACTGTAGTAATTGTACTGCAGTGTCCGTCATGTCTTCAGTTAATAACAAAATAAAGAAACGAGATGCAAGTGAAAGCAGTCATAACTCATTTCTTTAAATTTGCTTTTAATTTGTGCTCCTTTGTCTTTTCCACTGTTCTTGCTCTTCACTGTTCTATTTGATCTTTCCATTTGCATGTGTGGCTTGTACTAAATTACAAACTTTTTTCCTAGAGTTTACCTCTTCCTGTTGCTGCCTGTACCTTAACTGTTTCCCAGACAAGATTGCATTGTCTTGTTTTCTGTTAATACTGTACCTAGATGTTCATCGTGTTTCACTGTTGCAGTCATTACTCTTGGGTTATCCTGCTGGCAGGCTACCCGTGGTCGGCCAGAATTCCAAAGTCTAGGTCTGGCATCGGTTGCTGTCACCTCTTCCCTGACGTCAGTGCGCCAGGGGTATAAAAGATGCAGCCGACACCATTTTCTTCAGTCTTTCTTGCCGCACGGTGCCCAAAGCAAAAGCAGTTTGCAAGTGCCAGTCGGCCGACTCCTGAGATTTTCATATCTGAATTTCAGAACCAAAGTCTTCATTAAAGCTAAGTACCCCATTGGGGAAACTTTTTTCTTGCTCCAGACCGATGTCAGAAAAAGTTAACAATTGTATTTCTTGTGGGAAGCAAATACCTCATAAGGATTTTCACTCTTACTGTATTCCTTGCCTAGGCCCTGCTCACAACGTTGCTAGCTGTCAGTTTTGTGCTAGATTTAACCAACGCACTATCAAGCGTCAGTTCGATTTTGCATTTCATTACTTTGGCCAAAGATTTAATTATATAATGCCGTTGGACCAGCCTTCAACCGGAGTTTACAAAAAACGCAAGGGAAAGGATAGGCATCCGAGGTCCAAAACTGACGACGAAGCCTCTGCAAGGCCAGATGCCGGTTCGCCGGTTCTCAGTGAGGTGCTTTCGCAGCCACTGGCGCCCGCTACCTCAGAGCCACAGGCTGCTTCCAACTTCTACGTGGAGCTGACTGGGCCTGTGGAAACTCAAGGTATTGGACACTCGGAAATCATTCCCTCAGATGGGTCCGGAGCCTCTGAGCAGGCATCGGCTTCTGAGGGTGTCTTCAGACCTACACAGCTATATATTAAGCCATCTTCAGCTTCAAAGACTAAAGCAGCTCTAAAGACAAAGAAACAAGTACAGCATTCTCCTTCTCAGACTTCCATGCCTAAAAAACAGATGCTCAAAATGGCCAAAGACCTAATTACTTTGATCAGGGGCTCCCATCCCCCTCCTGATAAGAGGCCGAGGCAAGAGACTGAGTGATTCTTCTGATCAGGTTTCTATTTCCTCTGATTCCTCTTCTGAACAGGATTACTCCATGCTTCCCTATGAGGATTCTGATGCTGAAGAATCCATTCCTTCAGCCTCTCCTGCTGAGGATTATTCTTTTGAGGAAACCCTGCATACCATGAGGGAGCATTTCCAGTGGGAGAGCCAAGATTATTCTGAATCAAAGAAAAGGCTCAAAGACTTTCTGCTACTTTCTCAGCACAGACCCCTTGCTATTCCACCTGTCCTGGATATTGTAGATGATGTATTTTCAGAGTCTGGCCTGTGCCCTTACTCTTGACCCCCTGCACCTGCTAAGCCAGACAGGTACTACAGGGTCCCGGATTCTCATAAATTCCTATATAAAAACCCCACTGCTGACCCAGAAACTATATCTCAGGGTCCCAAAGGGGTTAAAGCTTCCACTGCAAAAAACCCTGTCCCCTCTGATAGGGATTCTAGGGCTCTAGACAGATGGGGGAAAAAAATCTACACTTCTGCTACCCTGGCTGTGAGGGCTTTAAATTGGCAATTTCATATGCTTAAATATCAGCAATATTTAATGTCACTGCTTAAACAGAAATTGTTGACAAATACTGAAGGTTCAGAGAACAAAGAATTACAGGATTTATTGCATGCAGCTGAACAAGTGGGAAAGCATACTTTGCAATGTGGTTATGATTCACTGGAGGCCTCTTGCAGGGCCGCTGTTACAGGTTCTGTTATTAGACGGCATGCTTGGTTAAAGGAACAGAATCTGCCTGATCATGTTAAAGCAAAATTATTAGATGCACCATTACAGCATGATACTTTGTTTGGTACTAAAGCAGAAGAGGTGTTGAAAAAAATGGAGGATAAAGCAAAATCCATGCAGACAGTTGAGGATTTCTTACAGGTGCAGCCACCCAGGTTTAGCAGGAACTGGCCCACTAAATATTGGTCCTTTCCAGTGTCAGACAGACCACAAAGAGGCAGATACCGGCATCCCAGAGGCAGATCTCAGCCCCAAGGCTCATACAGGCCTAAACAATGGGGTGCTCCTACCTCCAAAAGCGGAGAAGACAAATCACAACCTTACAGGAAGCAGTCTCAATGACTTTCCTCTACCAGATCCAAGCACTTTTCTTTTGACTGCCCCCTTAGGGGGAAAACTAGCACTTTTTCCATCAAATTGGCAAATGATTACCCAAGACAAATGGGTCCTGAACATAGTGTCCCAAGGCTACAGGTTCCATTTTCACACCCTACCAAGGTCAAAAGGTACGCCAGACCTGCCACACAATCAATGGGCAGAGGCAGAGAAACAAATTACAGCCCTCATGGACATGAGGGCCATTCAGCAAGTGCCACAACAAGAGCAGGGGCAAGGATTTTACTCCGGACTCTTTCTAGTACCCAGAAAGGACAAAACCTGGAGACCAATTCTGGACCTGTCAATTTTAAATACGTTTCTGGAAGTTCCAAAATTCAAGATGTTGACTTCAGCAGCTACTGCCCATGCTGGGCAAGAAGGCTTGGCTCGTAACTTTGGACCAAAAAGAGGCATACCTGCATGTCCCAATCAGACAATCTTGCAGAAGATACCTCAGATTCATAGCTGGCTCAATGCATTACCAATTCTCTGCACTGCCCTTTGGCTTATCTACTGTGCCCAGGGTCTTCACAAAATGCCTGGCACCAGTAATTGCGTTTTGCAGACAAAAAGGAATTCAAATATATCCCTTCTTGGATGACTGCCTAATTCAAGCAGACAACAAAGACATTCTTCTGAAGCATCTGGCGTTTGTAAAAAGATTATTAATTGGCCTAGGATACTCAATAAACGAAAAGAAATCAAACCTAGTGCCCTGTCAAGAGATAATATTCCTGGGTGCAAGCTTAACTACAACTGCCCAGATGGCTTATCTCACGCCAGACGAACAAAAGCATCTGACTACTTACTTCAAGAAATTGGCAACACAGACCCACTTATCTGCAAGGAAAATCCTGCAGGCCTTGGGTTTCATGGCATCTTGCATTCTACTAATTCCATATGCCAGACTGCATATGAGGAAACTACAGTGGTACCTAAAAAGTGTTTGGACTGAGCATTGCCACAGCCTGGAGACAGTAATTGCACTCATTCCCTGCCTACAACAGGAGTTTCGATGGTGGGCACAAGCCTGTCACCACAACAAGGGTCTGCCATTCAGTTTACCCACAGCTAGACAGACACTGACATCGGATGCATCAGATTATGCCTGGGGAGCCCATATGGCAGGAAAATGTATTCAGGGCACATGGTCTGCAAACCAGATGCATCTTCACATAAATCAAAAAGAGATGCTAGCTGTTCAGAATGCCCTGACAGCTTTCAAGGACCTGCTTCATCCAGGACAGTTACTGATAAAGACAGACAACACTACGGTCATGTGGTATATAAACAGGCAGGGAGGTACACATTCCTACCCCCTATGCAGACAAGCAATGACCTTATTGGACACAGCACTGGCATTTCAAATTCACCTGCAAGCACAATTCCTGCCAGGAAAAACAAATACTCTGGCAGACAAACTAAGTAGAAACCTCATGGATCCGCACAAATGGAAACTGGATCCACAAGTCTTCAGCATGATAATAAGGAAATGGGGATGCCCAGACATAGATCTATTTCCCTCCCCTCACAACTGCCAATTGCAGAGATTTTGCACAAGGATTCATCACAAGCAAGCATGGAAAGTGAATACCCTATCCTTCAGCTGGAAACATCTAACGGTATATGCTTTTCCCCTCACTGCCTCTCCTTCCCAGGGTACTCCTAAAGGTCAGACAAGAGAAGCCAAAAATTATGCTGATTGCACCAGACTGGCCACGTCAGCACTGGTATCCAATCCTAAAGAGCTTGTCTCAAGGTCCAGCATGGAAATTGCCTCAAACTTCTCACTTGCTGGCCCAACAAAACAATCAGATCCTACACAGCCAACTCAGGACCTTAAATCTGGCCGCATGGCGGATAATGTAACCATTCAGAACACTCCTCTTTCAAAAGCTGTTATGGTTGTTATCTTGGAGGCCAGGAGGCCCAGCACCAGAAAATCTTATGCAGAAAAATGGAAGAGATTCTGTGCTTGGAACCAGGAACAAGGCATTGACACGTGTGTACCAAATATCCTGCAGATTTTACAATACCTAACTGAGATGCTGAACAAAGGCCTTTCGTTCTCATCAATTAAGATTCATACCTCTGCCATTTCAGCCCATTACAACATGGAACCACTTATTTTTTCTCATCCTTTAATAAGGCAGTACCTCAGAGGGGCCAAAGACATTAGGCCTCCAAGGAGAGCACCATTTCCGGCCTGGGACCTCAGTTATGTTTTGGAAAAACTCACACTGCCTCCTTTCGAGCCAGCATCAACAGCAGATATAAAATTCTTATCCTGGAAAACAGCTCTGCTCCTAGCAATAACCTCTGCATGGCATGTCTCAGAGTTACAAGCACTCATGGCTGTGGAACCTTTCATCATTTTTCATCCAGACAGAGTTTCTCTGAGGACAAACCCTACATTTATGCCTAAGGTGGTGTCCAGTGTGGTCCTTAACCAAACCATTCACTTGCCAACCTTTTATCCTAATCCACAGAACAAGGGTGAGAAAATTCTGCATTCTTTGGACATACACAGGCAGTTACGCTTCTACTTGGACAGAACTAAAGCTTTCAGAAGGACTGAGCAACTTTTAGTGTCATATGCTGCAGGATCACAAGGAAAGGCTATCTCAAAACAGACTATTTCAAAATGGATAGGCCATTGCATCCGTTTCTGCTATTTTCAACATGGCAAATCAGTGCCTAAGGGCATTAAGCCTCATTCCACCAGAGCAGCAGCCACTTCAGCAGCCTTCCTCAGAGGAGTACCAACCAAAGATATCTTAGAGGCTGCAACTTGGACTTCAGTGCACACCTTCACAAAGCACTGCCACTTACTCTAAGCCCAGAGCAGGCTTTGCCACTGCATTTCTGCAGGGCCTCATAGCCTCTCCTAATCCTATTTAGCCCAGCCACCCTTCCTCAGCTTTGGGATTCAACCCAAGAGTAATGACTGCAACAGTGAAACATGATGAACATAGTACAGTTGTGTACCTACCATAAATGTAGATGTTTGAGGGTATTCACTGTTGCAGTCCAGTTTACCCACCCACCATCCCCCTTTTCTTTGCTGGGACTTATCTGCACTTCTCTATCCTATACAACCTATTTGGTGTATTTGCTTGTAGATGAAGGAAATGTTATTTTTATGTATGCTTTTTTATTGGCATATTTTTCAGCCTACCAGTTTGGGGGCACCTGACATCTGGGGCAAGAAAAACTGAAGAAAATGGCGTTGGCTGCATCTTTTATACCCCTGGCGCACTGACGTCAGGGAAGAGGTGACAGCAACCGACGTCGGACCTAGACTTTGGAATTCTGGCCGACCATGGGTAGCCTGCCAGCAGGATAACCCAAGAGTAATGACTGCAACAGTGAATGCACTCGAACATCTACATTTATGGTAGGTACACAACTGTACTTTGCCCTGTTTCTTGAGTTCTTCCTCTCCACTTGCTAATACCGTGGTTCATTTTACGGTTGCCAGCTGATTAGTTTGGAAGTCCAACTTTATCAATACTTTGATACGTGTAAGACTTAGTCATGTGTCATCCCTGCCCCTAGTCCTAAAAGAGAAAAAGAAAGTCATCCATCCTTTTCTTCACCACATGTAAAACTTGCACAGAATATCGCTACTAATAATAGCTCTACAGCTGCACAGCAGAGTAAAGGGAAGCTCCCTACTACTGCGACTGAGGCCACCAATTACAGATGGGACCTGCTCCATTAATGTGTGTGTGTGTGTGTGTGTGTGTGTGTGTGTGTGTGTGTGTGTGTGTGTGTGTTTCCTCCTTTATCCATAACATGACTTTTTAATCTGCCGTAGGCAGATGCACAAACACAGTAAGAAATTTCACAGTTTTTAATCATGAAAAACATGTGTAACATACTCTTTATTACAAGCACATTCCAAAACAGAAGCATTTCTTAGTTTTCTTCAAAATTTCCTCAAAAAATACAAGACACTGTTTTCTCTGGTGCTCTCTTAGGTAGATGTAAAAACTACAAATAATTCAGGTTAATCACAGAAATTGCCTTTAACATTTTGAATGTTGTTTTTTTTCCGTTTCCAGGTCTTTCCACCTTATTTCCGATTCATTGCTTCAGGATCACAAACAAGCCAGTTTAAAATGCAGAATTAATGTGTATTTTGTACCGTTTAGCTGTAGAGATTTTTGCCTCATATTTTTTTGGTCTGTTCCTCATAAAATGTGATTTTCTAGCAAGCCACTGAGAAATTAAGTCACTAAATAATGGCAGGTTTTGAGTTTCAGACTTTATATTCTTCAGAAAATATATGCAGACACTAAATGTGTTATTCTAGCAAATTTCTAAGTTTACAGGAGCAATGTTTAATTTTTTATGTACATTTAAAACACATTTATTAAATTGCCACTTAAACCATATGTGAACATACAGTAACAGAAAAAAAAGACCATATTAACATGTTTTTCTATTTACATACGTTGTTCAGCACATATCTTTTTTTTGTATTAGCAGTCCAACATTACATAAATTGTTGGATTCCTGCCTTCTCTTAAACCTCAATCCTCCTCCTCTTGAATGTTATTTTGCATGCATTGTTTCCAAAACTTGTTTACTTCTATGTAATTTAATTCTTCCCTTTTCCTAAAGATCCCTCTTCCAGTACTTTTTTCTCTTTTATAATACTCAGTATTTCAAGTACAGTAGGGTTAGACTTTGATTTCTGTTTTCTAATTGCTTCTTTGGATGCTAAAAGAAGTAAACTTAAGACCTTAGTATGTCCTGTGAACCAGCTCAAAAGAATAATTTTCTTAGCTACAAGTATTTGCTCACCCTGTATTTCAGACTGGGTACTCTGTAGTGAATTTTTAAAATCTGCCAACTGGTTACATGCCCAAAAACATATGTTCCTGGTTACCTCTTTCTTCTCTATCACACCTCCAGCATTTGCTAGCTGCCTGAGGAAAAATTGGAGTATAAAAGTACCTACTATATGCAAACACGATGACGAACAGCAGTCACCAGACTTTAAACGAATAAAATAACAAACACACGTACCGAAACCAGTAAAATGGACCGTTTATTTTCAGATCAAACAACTAAGCATTTTCGCCAAAATAACCAAGGCTTCTTCAGAGTGGTTCAAACATTCTACCCATACTGCTTTTATATTACAAATCAGATTTAAAATACGAACACCCACCTTCCATATTAAACTTGTGTGCTTTCTTAAAAAGACAGTACCTTAATGCATGATCAAATACTTACTAACATACCAATTAATGAATAACATTTGTAAAAAAACATTATATAAAAAAGAATTATTATAGATTGCTGAACTGAAAATTACATTCAAAATGTTAATATACTATTAATATCTTTAAACAATTTTATTATGCCTAATTTTCAAAAATGGCTTGATGGAAATAAAATCATTCAAACCAGGGTCCACAGACGCATTTAACCTTAATTGCCAGAGGGATTCTTTACTTTCCAACTTTAAATTCATGTCACCTCCTCGCTCATCAGTGGAAACCCTGTCTATCACAAAAAATACAAACTTTTTAAAATGTATACATTTGCCTGAATGTATATAAAGGGAATTATGAATGTTCTTGTTCTTTATAGCCCTAACATGTTCACTTATCCTGTCCCTTAACCTCCGAATGGTTTTACCTACATAGACGCAGGGACAGGATAAACAAGTAGCCACGTACACAACATGTGTAGTACAGCAATTGCATCTACCAGGACATGGAATAGAAATATCATTCCCTTGAATATAAACATAGGGGCCATCATTTATATATCGACATAAATTGTAACTTCCACATTTGGACATACAGGATTTATAAATTGGAATGTTGCTTTTCTTTTCAATAATGTTTTTAACATTCCTTCCCCTACTAAATACTACCTGAGGTTTTAATCCTAAAATAGCTAACATCTCCTTTTGGAAACAAAGTTCCCAACACTGGTTGACAATATCTACAACTTTTGAACTAGCCCCGTTGTATTCTAAGACCATGGCGTTGGTCTTGCTGATGTCATGAATCATATCTTTACTTTTAGGCTTCCAGTTAGATGATGGAATTGGTACAAAAGTTGATTCCCTGATGTTCATCGTGCATACAGCTGCAGTCATAACAGATGGGTTCTCCTGCCGTCAGGCGGGTCCTCGGTCGGCCAAATTCCAAAGTCTAGGTCCGGCGTCGGTTGTTGTCGCTTTCTTTCCTGACGTCAGTGCGACAGGGGTATATAAGACACAGGCGACGCCATTTTCTTCAGTCTTTTTTGCCGCGCGGTGCCCGAAGCAGAAGCAGTTCGCAAGTGCCGGTCGGCCAGCTCCTGAAATTATGAAAATTTGGAAACCGAAGTCTTCTTTAAAGCTAAGTACCCCGTTGGGGAAACTTTTCTTGCCTCAGACCGATGTCAGACAAAGTTAACAATTGTATTTCTTGTGGGAAGCCAATACCGCATAAGGATTTCCATTCCCTCTGTATACCTTGTTTAGGCCCAGACCACGACGTCTCGGGCTGTCGCTTTTGTGCTACTTTCAATAAACGCACTATTAAGCGTCGGGTGGAGTTCACCCAGCACTTTTTTGGTAAAGCTTTTAATTATAAAATGTCGTTGGAGACTCCGACTACCGTTTTGTCCAAAAAACGCAAGGACAAAGACCGACACGCGAGGTCCGAGGTCTCCACCAACACCACGCCAAAACCGGCTACACGTGCTCCGGTTCTCAGCGAGGCACCTACGCAGCCCCTGACTACCGACGACACTTCTCTGGCGGTGTCTTCTGTAACCGAGACCGCAGGTCCCTCGGCCCATACCCTGACTACAGCTACCGAAGCCACTGTGAGTGTTGAGCCTCTTAATGTGGACAGGTCCACTTCCACCCATGGTGTATTCAGACCTTCTTCTTCCTTTTCCATAAAGGCCTTTACTAAGTCTAAATCAGCCATGCATTCCAAGAGGCCTGTTGCACAGGGCCCATCTCCAGGCCCCATGCCTAAAAAGCAGATGCTCAAAATGGCTGAGGATTTAATTACTCTTATCAGGGGTTCCCAACCCCCGCCGGACAAGAGACCCAGAGTGGAGGAAGATTCTCCCTCTTCTGACCAGGGCTCCATTATTTCAGAACATTCTGATGAAGAGGAACATTTGTACTCCAGTTTTGAAGATTCTGATGCAGAGCAGTCCATCCCTTCTGTATTCCCCCCAGAGGACTTTTCTTTCGGGGAAACCTTGCATACCTTGAGGGAACACTTCCATTGGGAAGGCCAAGATTTTTCAGATTCCAAGAAAAGGCTTAGGGAATTTCTTTTGCTATCTCAGCACAGACCTCTGGCAATACCTCCTGTCTTGGACATTCTTGATGATGTTTACTCGGAGGCTTGCCTTAATCCGGATTCCCTGCCTCCTGCCCCAGTCAAGCCTGATAGGTACTACAGAGTTCCTAACTCACACCAATTTCTTTACAAAAGCCATAATGCTGACCCAGAAACCATTTCTCAAGGCCCCAAGGGAATGAAGGCCTCTACTGCTAAGAATCCATTACCTTCCGAGAGAGTCTAGATCCTTAGAAAGGTGGGGAAAAAAGGTATATACATCGGCCACCCTAGCCATGAGGGCCTTAAATTGTCAGTTCCATATGCTTAAATATCAGCAGTTTCTGTTATCACAATTAAAGAATAAAATGTCACAACCTGAACAACCAGATTTGAAGGAGTTGCAGGATATGATTCATAGTGCAGAACAAGTGGGTAAACACACCTTACAATGTGGCTATGATGCTCTAGAGGCCTCAAGTAGAGCTGCTGTTACAGGATCAGTCATTCGTAGACATGCCTGGCTTAGGGAACAAACCTTGCCTGATCATGTTAAGACTAAACTACTAGATGCTCCTTTACAAAAGGATGTATTAATTGGTACTAATGCTGAGGAGATACTACGGAAAATGGAAGAAAAAGCTAAATCTATGCAAACTGTCAAAGCTTTTCTACAGGTACAACCACCACGTTTTAGCAGAAATTGGCCTTCAAAAAACTGGTTCTTTCCAGCCACGGACAAGCCCCAATGAGGTAGATACAGGCGCACAAGGGGCAGAGGACAATCTCAAGGATCATATAGAGGCAGACAGTGGCAATCTCCAGCACCAAGAGGTGGCGAAGACAGTGCACAACAATACAGGAAACAAACCCAATGACTTTCCCCTTTGCATGCCAAGCAAGGCTCAGGTGGCAGCACCCTTGGCAGGAAAGCTGGCATTATTTTCAAAAAATTGGCATATTGTCACAAAAGACAAATGGATCCTGGACATTATAAACAGAGGCTACAGATTTCATTTTCACGCTCTTCCAAAAATGAGAGGCATGCCGAACCTGCCACACAATCAAAGGGCAGAGGCTCAAATACAAATTTCAAAGCTCATGGACATGAAAGCTATTCAAGAGGTACCTACTCACGAACAAGGTCAAGGTTTTATTCCAGACTATTCCTGGTACCAAGGAAGGAACCGACTGGAGACCCATTTTGGACTTATCCATCCTAAACACATTCCTACTGCACCAAAGTTCAAGATGCTCACCTTACAGCAGCTTCTTCCCATGCTGGGCAAGGAGTCTTGGCTGGTAACATTGGACCTCAAGGAGGCATACCTGCATGTCCCAATCAGACAAAGCTGCAGAAGATACCTCAGATTTCTTGCAGGTTCAATCCACTATCAATTCTCTGCATTGCCCTTTGGCTTATCTACTGCGTCCAGAGTATTCACGAAATGCCCGGCATCAGTAATTGCCTACTGCAGACTTCAAGGGATACAAATTTACCCTTATTTGGACGATTGCCTGATCCAAGCGGACAGCAAAGACATACTTCTGGAACATCTGGCTTATGTAACACGGTTATTGCATTCTCTGGGATACACAGTCAACAAAGAGAAATTCAGGCTAACACCATCTCAGAAAATAATTTTCCTGGGTGCCAGCCTGGACACAAACACCCAGATGGCCTATCTTACGCCAGAAAAACAGGCGCAACTAACTCAGTACTTCAAGATGCTAGCAATTTGAACCAGGCTAACTGCAAGGAAAATCCTGCAGGCTCTGGGCTTCATGGCATCTTGCATTCTTCTAATCCCATGTGCAAAGTTGCATATGAGGAAACTTCAATGGTACCTAAAAAACCTATGGTCTCAACACAGCCACAGTTTGGAAACAATATTACCACTAATTCCATGCTTGCAAAAGGAATTTCTATGGTGGGCCCAAGCATGCCAAACAAACACAGGTCTACCATTCTGCAAGCCTCAAGCAAATCAAGTCATCACAACAGACGCCTCAGACTACGCCTGGGGGGCACACATGACAGACAGGTGCATTCAGGGCAAATGGTCCCAAAAGGAAAAGCACCTTCACATCAATCAAAAGGAAATGCTAGCAGTGATAAATGCAATTACAGCTTTCAAAGACCTCCTACATCCAGGGCAATTATTGATAAGAACAGACAACACCACAGTAATGTGGTACATAAACAAACAAGGAGGAACACATTCATACCCCCTGTGCAGGCTGGCCATGTCACTTTGGAACATGGCTCTGGATGGCAAATCGAGCTCCAAGCACGGTACCTGCCAGGTTTGGAAAACACGCTGGCAGACAATCTAAGCAGAAATATGACAGACCCGCACAAGTGGAAGTTGCATCCTCAAGTGTTTACAAAGATAATCCAAGCGTGGGGAAGGCCAGACATAGATCTCTTTGCCTCCCACAAGAATCATCAATTGGCAAAATTCTGCTCAAGGACATTTCATCCAAAGGCCTGGAGAGTGGACGCCCTTTCCTTCAGTTGGGCAGCAAGGACAGTTTACGCCTTCCCACCTTTGCCTCTACTGCCCAAGGTGCTCTTGAAAGCAAGAGCAGACAGACCAAAGATGATACTGATTGCTCCAGACTGGCCAAGACGACACTGGTACCCACTCCTGAGGAGTCTAACACATTCTCCTCCCTGGACCCTACCTCTAATGCCTCTTCTCCTGACTCAGCACAGCTACAAAACTCTTCACAGTCAGCTGAAAACACTCAATCTGGCTGCATGGAAAATTCCTTAACACCACAACAGACCCTACTCTCCAAGGAGGTGCAGGATGTTATTTTGGGGGCCAGAAGGCCATCTACTAGAAAAGCTTACTCCGCAAAATGGAAACGGTTTTGCGCTTGGAATGAGAAAAAGGGCCAGGATCCTAGAAAACTGAATTTGCCTCAGATATTACAGTATCTAGCTGAGCTGTTGAACAGTGGACTTTCATTTTCCTCCATCAAAATCCATGCCTCAGCCATTTCTGCAGAATACAGCACTGATCCACCCTTATTCTCTCACCCACTCTTAAGGCAGTTCCTCAGAGGGGCTAAGAATATAAGACCCACAAGGAAACAACCAATACCAGCCTGGGATCTTAATTACATTCTAGAAAAATTAACATTGCCTCCCTTTGAACCAGCTGCCTCAACAGATTTGCAATATTTGTCCTGGAAAACAGCTTTCCTTCTGGCTATTACCTCAGCTCGTAGGGTCTCAGAACTACAAGCCCTCATGGCTGTGTAGCCCTTTCTCATCTTCCATCAGGACAGGGTTTCCCTACGAACCAACCCGTCATTTATGCCTAAGGTAGTATCCAGGGTAGCTTTAAATCAGGCCATACACTTACCTACCTTTTACCCCAATCCTCAAAACAAAGGGGAAAGGCTGCTACATTCCTTAGACATCCATAGACAGCTACGTTACTATTTGGACAGAACAAAGCCTTTCAGGAAATCAGAACAACTCTTTGTGTCCTATGCTGTAGGAGCTCAAGGGAAGCCATTTTCCAAACAGACAATTTCAAAATGGATAGGCCACTGCATACGGCTTTGCTACTCCTTTCATGGCAAATCTGTACCTACAGGCATCAGATCCCACTCCACAAGGGCCACAGCTACCTCTGCAGCCTTCCTCAGAGGAGTCCCTACCAAAGATATTTTGTAGGCAGCCACTTGGAGTTCTGTGCATACCTTCACTAAACACTACCACCTACCTTTATACTCCAAAACTAGAGCAGGCTTTGCCACTGCTGTGTTGCAGGGCATTCTGGCTCCTCCCAGTTCCACCTAGTGCCTACCACCCTGTGCGTAGCTTTGGGATTCTACCCATCTGTTATGACTGCAGCTGTATGCACGATGAACATAGTACAGTTTTGTACCTACCATAAATGTAGATGTTCGAGTGTTAATACAGCTGCAGTCCAGGTTTCCCTCCCTCCTTCCCCTCTGGGTACAGACCTAGTGGCTAACTCCTCATCTTATAACCTGATTGAGTTATCCTCTATGGTGTATTTGCTTGTAACTACTGATTTTTGATTATTTTGCATTGCATAATTATATATATAATTTATATATATATATTTTGCCTTCCTTCTGGAGGCACCTGACATCTGGGGCAAGAAAGACTAAAGAAAATGGCGTTGGCTGTGTCTTATATACCCCTGTCGCACTGACGTCAGGAAAGAAAGCGACAACAACCCACGCCGGACCTAGACTTTGGAATTCGGCCGACCGAGGACCCGCCTGACGGCAGGAGAACCCATCTGTTATGACTGCAGCTGTATTAGCACTCGAACATCTACATTTATGGTAGGTACAAAACTGTACTTTTTTAATTACCTCTTTTTTTATGTTTATTAATAGTTTCAAGGGGTACCCCCTTTCCAAAAACATTCCAATTGAATTATAAATGTCCCTGTGGAAAAGTTCATCATTACTGGTAAGTCTTGACACCCTTACCATCTGTCCTTTAACCACACTTCGTTTTTGGAAGTGCGGATGATTGCTGGAGAAATGCAACAAGGTGTTTGAATAGGAAGCCTTCCTGTAAATAGTAGTATGTAAAATATTAACGTTCTTTGTTAAATAAATATCCAAATAATTTATCTGTTTTTTATCCCAGGTACTAGTAAATTTCAGGAAATCAGTGGTTCTATTAAGGTATTCCACAAATTCAATAGCTTCCTGCTCTTCCCCCTTCCACAGGATAAGGATGTCATCAAGAAATCTACTATAGGACAAAAGTCGTTGATTGTCACACGTTTTAAAAATACATTCTTTTTCCCAATCTAATAGTACAAGGATAGCAAAAATGGGGGCACATTTGGCCCCCATTGCCACCCCAGCTATCTGATGAAAAATTTCACCTTCAAATGTAAAAAAATTGTTCTTTAAGACAGTCGCCATAAAAATCAACCAATAGTTCAACTGTCACCATATCCATTACCCCCAAACTAACAATACTATTCCGAAACATTTCAGTACCCTTTTCATGCGGGATCATGGAAAACAAATTGACAACATCAATTGTCAGAAAATTATAATCAAATTCTTCTAAATTCCTAAATCTAGCCAACCTGTTCAAACAATACCATGAATCTTTTATAACATGGCCAACTTTATTTAACTGGTATTTCGATTTGTTATCAATCCAAGCTGATAGGGGTTCAGTTTTTGAACCCCTTGCAGACACTATTGGTCTGAAAGGAGGATTGGAAATGGATTTATTAGTTTTAGGAATACCAAAAACCATTGGTAACACCCATTTTTCCACAGTTAAAAATTATTTTTCTTTGTTGGTAATACGTCCTTCTAAATGTTCCTGTGTTAGAATTATATCTAACCAAGAATATGCCCTGTTAACTTCATGTGTAGATGCCCTTGCATATGTAGACTCTTCATTTAATAACTGCTCAATCCTGGCTACATAATCAATATGACGCATAATAACTATGCCCCCTCTCTTATCTGGGGTCGTAATTCTAAGATTTTTATCCATAGCCAAAGACCGCAAAAGTTGATTTTCTCCCTTGCTCAAATTATGGCTAACTGTACTTTTGTTTGAATTTTTATTATCATTGTTTTTGTTAAGAACCAATGCACGTATACGTTTTTCACATAGTCTTTCAAACATGTCAATTTCAATGTTGTTTGGAGGTATAAAAGTACTTTTACGACTAAGAGACAGACATTCAAACTGTTGTACATTCCTGTCTTTAAAAAACACCTTTAAGTTCATTTGTCTAGTAAACAGTTTCAAATTCACCAAAGTTCTAGCAACATCCAACTGGGAACAAGGAACGAAGGTCATACCCTTCTTCAAAAGCATGAAATATTCATTAGTTACATCCAAATCAGAATAATTATATATTGTATGTCCAAATGTGGAAGTTAAAATTTATGTAGATCTATAACTGATATGTTTATATTCAAGGGAATGATATTTCTCTTCCATGTCCTGGTAGATGCAATTGCTGTACTACACATGTTGTGTACGTGGCTACTTGTTTATCCTGTCCCTGCTTCTATGTAGTTAAAACCATTCGGAGGTTAAGGGACAGGATAAGTGAACATGTTAGGGCTATAAAGAACAAGGACATTCATAATGCCCTTTATATGCATTCAGACAAATGTATAAATTTTAAAAAAGTTTGTATTTTTTGTGATAGACAGGGTTTCCACTGATGAGCGAGGAGGTGACATGAATTTAAAGTTGGAAAGTAAAGAATCCCTCGGCAATTACGGTTAAATGCATCTGTGGACCCTGGTTTGAATGATTTTATTTCCATCAAGCCGTTTTTGAAAATTAAGCATAATCAAATTGTTTAAACATATTAAATAGTATATTAACATTTTGAATGTATTTTTCAGTTCAGCAATCTATAATAATTCTTTTTTTATATAATTTTTTTTACAAATGTTATTAATTGGTATGTTAGTAAGTATTTGATCATGCATTAAGGTACTGTCTTTTTAAGAAAGCAGACCAGTTTAATGTGGAGGGTAGGTGTTCGTATTTTAAATCTGATTTGTAAATTAAAAGCAGTATGGGTAGAATGTTTGAACAACTCTGAAGAAGCCTTGGTTATTTTGGCAAAAGCGCTTAGTTGTTTGATCTGAAAATAAACAGTCCACTTTACTGGTTTTGGTACTTAGGCAAAGATAATAAACCTTCTGGTCTTTGCTGCATATTTGGAAACTGTACATATGCCCTCCCATTGTTCTATTGTAAATTGCTTTTCCATTCTCTCTTCCCATTTTTTTCTAACCTTTTCCGATTCTTATAGTTATTGTACATTATTTTTAAATGTTCTACTTGTTATCCCTTTTTTAATAGCAACTTTTGTTATATATTCAACTGCAAACTTTACAAGAGCAGGTTTTTCACTTACGATTCCCCGATCACTTTCTCTTTGCCTGTACCTTATATCATTTCCTGGTTCGAAAGGCAGTCTCTAGTCCAAACATCATCCTGTCCTTATCCCACTATATTACCTTTCCCTTGCTATTAGTTTGCTCACAATACCGTGGTTCCTTTGTCAGTTTTCTCCAGTAAATTCCAGCCTCCACTTTGTCTATTTTCTGTACCCCTACTTGCAGTCATCCTTATTGGCAAAATCTCATTTCTCCATTCTTGTGTTGGCTTAGATTTTAGATTTCTTTCTCCTGCTTTATGCATAAAATATTCTGTATGGTTTTATTATTTTTCTAAGTGATCTGCATCCAAAATCCCAGTCTCTATTTCTTGAACTTCCATCCTGCTTCATCATCATCACTTTCCATTTTGAATTATAACATTCTGTTTGTGTTATGTATATGGGCCTTAACTGTCTACCCTTGACAGGATATTTTAGAGCTAAACTTATCCCAGTTAACTCTTGCTCTCTTCCCATTCCAGATAAATATCTTCAACTCTTTATTAATTATTGTCCACAACTTCTCCACTGGTTGATAACAATGTACCTGACCCATATATAAAACTAAAGGTACTAAAAACATTTTCACTGCTTGTATCTTATCCGTATCCATAAACAAGAGCTTCCAGATTCTCAGTTTTTATATTATTTGTTTATTCTCTTCCCACATATCATTAGCTGCCATAGCAGAAGCCTTTTTAATCTTTGCTCCTAAGTATGTATCTTGTCCCCATAGATATATGGATATTGCTGAACCATTTTGTGTGGGGGAGATACTTTTTAGTAATAGCCTTTGCTTTTATATTCATTAATGTTACATCCTGAAAGGACTTGAAAGTGTCTCAAAATGTTCCAGAACACTGAGGTATCCTTTTTTGGATTTATCATGTAGAAAATAATATTTGAAAATAAAGCCATCTTTTCTTGATTACCATACCAATTATATCCTCACATTTTTTGCAGTTTTTGTTGCCAGTGTCTCTAAATATAAAGCAGGTAACAAAGGGGAAAGAGGACACCTCTGCCTGGCTCCGCTGTTGAAACGCAACCTATCAGACAGGAACCCTCCCACTTTAATGCTCGCCTCCAGTCCTTCATATGTCATACTAACTAACCTTATAAGCTAGGATGCAGATGCTTCCATTGCCATGCTAATAAAATCCCAGCTTACTCTTTCGAATCTTTTCTGTGCCTCAAGATCCAGTAACAACAGCAGTGTTTTCTTATATCCTGCTTTCCTGTTCCGTTGATGTTGATCTTGCTCCTTAACCAGATCCAGTGAGAGTTTCTCCTATCAGTAAGTCTTGTGCCATTCTTCATGTGGAGTGTGACCTGTTAATTACCTTTATAATGAGACCTAAGAAAAACTCCTTCCAGAGGCCTGATGCCTGTTAATTTGGCATCAGGACTCCAGATCTCAGCGTCTCCATTATCTGTCCAGAAGATTCTGTCCCCCTGACATCTGCCAGTCAAAGGTTGGTGTTGTAAATTGCTTTGCTGCTGGTGCCTGCCCCCAAGGTGCTAGTTCAGTAGGAGCCAGCCTTGTACATGGCAGTATACTCAGTGTTGGTTTACCCCTCTGCCATTAAAGTTTCAGGCGGGATCCCTTTGCCACTGATGTTTAGTGGTCAAGTTTCAGATCCCAGGTGCCTGCTCTTCAAATGACTGCAAGTCAGACACAGTTTTTTCTTGGAGTTCAATCTTTACCCCTTTCTAGGGAATTTATAATGTATTACTTGTCCCTTTGCCCAGCCAACACTTTACTTAACTACCATGGCTTCCTGTTTGGTACAGTTTATATCTGTTCCTCCGCTTATGTATCCTCCTCCTTCTCTTTGAATTTTCTTTGCCCACCCTGCAGATGCTACACCCCAAGTATGATTAGAGTTTAATTAGATTTTAAACAGGCTGTTTGTCTCCTCAGAATTTGAGTTCCTGGTCACAGAAAGTCCAAGAAACTACCTTGCAAAGTCTAATTAATTACTTGGATCTTAAATTGGCTTTGTTTATAGACAATGTGAATGAAGAGAATGGAGCTTCTCCATTATGGGATCTTGTGTTTGGGGAAATCCTCCTTTGATGCAGGAAAGGGAGGGTAGCCTACTGAGGTAGCTTTCTGTCCTTTCCTCACAGGCGATTGTGGAAAACTTGCCAGTGATGGAACAATCCTCTTAGGATGTTTATTGCAGGATGGCACAGGCTTGGCATGGGAACACTGTTCCTTTATTATGCCTGTTCAAACAAAGATATTTTGTTTTCTCAAGAATATTCTCTGTTTGTAAATGTCACAAGGCCAGACATTTAATTCTCAGAAGTTGCTGTTAGCAGGAACTGTTCTGCTGAAGCTCCTGTGTTGTATCTCTCAGATAAGGATTCTGGGCTCTGAACTGATTTGGAAAGTTTGTGTTTGCAGTACACCATCTCTGAGAGTGCTGAACTATCTTGCACACATTTTCAGATAGCTTTACTAGGTGAAATGGAGTGTGATGTTGATGGCCTATGTGAAGAATCCTAGAACTAGACTTTCAAGGCCCAGAAATAGAGTTCATTTACAGTGGTCCTTATGGCAAATATTGGCATGGGTGGAGTTTCTTATGTAGCTAGATGCAGCATTGCTGTCAGCTTGTATTGCTGGTTTCACCTTACTATTTTTTTATTGAGGGCACAACCCAAGTTTCTTTGGTGTTCCCTATAAAAGAGTCCTGTTCTTTGTACTGGACACAAATAAACTTTTTAATTGCATGAAAGAAAAGGGGCAGATCCCTACAGTTGCAAAAACTGAGTTTTACCCCCCCCCCCGGCAGTATTCCTTTTCTATAATATAGAAGTGTCCGCAGAGGCCTTGGTTCTACTGTAACCTACAGTCCTAACAACAAGTCTCTGTTGGTTCCAACATCCTTCAGTTGGGGTTTAGCAGGGCTACTGACCCAGGGACTGTGTCTTCTGCAGTTTCAGGGTAGCTACAACCAGCCTGTTTGGATGTGCAGCAGGCCTGGCTCCAATCTTGACCTTCTTACTATGAAGGTGATCAAAGCGAAGTTGTCCAGCGTATTCCACAGTTGTTCATTTATAACCAAAATAGTATAGAAGAGGAGATTATAAAGTCTTTCACTTGGCTCCTCCCCCCACACACACATACTTCTTTTGCCAGGCCTATCATTATGTTAAAAGAATGAGTATAAGATGAAGGTTATTAAGCTTGAAGAAAAGAGCCATCTAAGAGGTCCCTTGTGACCATCATGGACTCTGTTATTCCATGTGACTTTTACTGTGAAGGAAAACAAGGGACTTCTGGCCCATCGTAGATCTTTATTCATTTTCCATTATGCACTTTATCCTTTTCAGGGTCATCGAGGATAATCCTGGATGGAAATGTAGTCCTTTACATTCACACGATGCATGTGCACATACACATACACACACAGATGCGCACACCAAATGCTGCACACATGCATATCTGTGAGTAGTTTTGATTGCTAGTTCATCTACCGGCATGTATGACAGATGTGGAGGAAACTAGCATACCCATGAAAACCCATATGGATGCAGGAAAGCCATACGAACTTCACACAGAAGTAACTGGCTAGAGAACCAATGACTGTGAGAACTACTGTGCTGCCAACCTAGACTTGACAGGCCTAAAGATGTTCATTCACAAGGACTCATTTCACATGTTCACTGTTCAGTCACTCAGGTTGTGTGTGTCCAAAATAAGACTGCATGTGCTGTTTGGGCCTTTAAGATTCTTCTGAAAGTAATGATTGTGAAGTGGTCAAGAAGCTTCTGCAGTTAACAATAGGAATCTGTCAGAATGTTCCTACCATTCCACTTAGTATGACCATAGCCCTATGGGTGTTCATGAAGTGCATGTTAGTGGTAGCATCTTACATGATGCTGCAGGGATCTAGAATGTTCCCTTACCCGGACAAGTGGCTGCATTTAGAGGATGATTTATCAGGTAGAGGAAACACTTCATGTATTTCACTCCTTAGAGATCACTGTACACTTTGCAAAGTCTCAGTTGGCCCAAGCATGGGTGCTGACTTTATAGGCTGTTTCTTAGATACCAGGATTTGTCCAGTATTTTTGCCTTGGAAAGGCTTAAGAGCATTTGGACAACAGTCTCTGCTGCTGGTATCACTTTACAAGGCCAGCATGTGTCTCTGGGATCTAGCATTGACAGCTGCTGGTATGGTGTCTAATGCCAGGTGTCATATACAGATTATACAGTGAATACTCAGAGTGTTGTAATCAGGAGAAGGATGCCTTAGACGTTGATAGAAAGCTATGAAAATTCTGCAGCTGTTGTATAGCATTGTGGATTTTCCAGACAGTGTAAAGGAAATGGCATTTGACTGGGGTGTTCCTGGTAGTCACCCTGACTACAGACAATTTTACCTTCTCGTTGAGGACTTTGCATGTGGTGGATTGACAAGGAGGCTATTTTAAGCATAGTAAATTTACTCCTCAAAGGTGAGAATTAAACCTTGTACCCAATGTCTGTGAGGTAAACACCTTAACCTTTTAAGAGGGATTGGCATAATGGTTATCAGTCTGCAGGCTATTACAAGCCTAGTCAATAACCAAAGGTTAGATTCAAACCCTGTACCTTGAATTTTGGAGGTTAAGACTTTATTATGGTATACTTCCCCCTCATTGGGCCCTTTAGGCCCCAGCAAGTGTGGTTTCCCTTCCTCTGGCCTCATCTATTACATCTGTCCTGGATGCTTTATCCTCGGTCCTCTCCCAGATCTTCTGAGTGACCTGTCCAGCCGGCCTCACCAAGATGTGAAAACAATGAAATTAACCACAAGATTCCTCCAATTCTGACCTTGGCCAGAGTTGCAAGGCTTTCTGCTCTAATTACTCACATTTTGTCTTCACAGAAACCAAGTCCTAGAAAGGTTTATATCTGAAAATTGAGAAGATTTGCCATGTGTTCTTCCTCCAGAGAGCTAGTCCTCTTCAGTCCCTCTTCTATCCATTCTGAACTTCTTGGCAGAGCTTTTTCAAAAAGGGTCCAGTTTCTCAACCCTTAAGGTACAATTAGCGGCCATTTCTAATTTTCACATAGGGCAAGATCAGATTTCTGTTGCTTCTCTAAAGATTTCAAAAGTCTTTCAGAAGTGAACCCTCCTTAAGACCACCTATGAGGGATTTGATTCCTCCTTGGGATATTGCTGTCCTACTTCAGGCTTTGACACAAGTTCCATTCATGCCTGTTGTTACAGTAGATTTAAAATGTCATTCTTGTAAAATGCTCTCCTTGGTGGTTGTCACATCCACAAGGAGAATGTTGGAATTGCAGGCCTTTGTCCTGATGAAAGGCCAGATATGGAGGCTTATAGGATGTGTGTTCCTGAGAAAAAATTCACATTTTTTTTTCTCTAAGGTGATATCTGAGGTGAGCCTTAATCAGACTATCAATCTGTCTGTGTTCTTCAAAAAGTTCTCTTACAAAGTAGAGTATATTCTACACTTGCTAGACATTCATCAGCAACTTAGGTTTAATTTACACAGAAGAAAGGTTATCAGGATATTTGATCAGCTTTTAATTGGTCTCTCTTAAGCTAAATTTGGTCAAGGAGCATCAAAGGTCACACTATCCAAGTGACTTTTTCTGACTGTGTGTAAAAAGTTGGGATTAACTTTGCATAGGTTCATTCTACCAGGGCAATAGCTACTTCTGCTACCTTTATTGGTAAGGTTCCTATTGACAAAGTTTGTGCTGCAGTTACTTGGTCTTCTGTTCTTACCTTGTTTCTCACTTCAAGCTGGATGTACAGCCCACATGCCATACATCTTATGCTCCACCATTCTCAGAAATATCCTTCCATGATCCAACCTATGTATCTCAGGAGGCTGGTAATCTTTATTGATAGGGTAGTTTCCATTTTGTTGTCCTTGCAGACATTGCTCCAAAAACTTGCGGAGACAAGAGAGAGAGATTTTCTGTCTGAGACATTGCTGGTAACATAGATCCCTTTTCTGCTCCAGTGGCAGAGGATTTTGGATATCTTTCAGAAAAGTTTGATTCGGGTCTGATGTTTTTTTCCCAATCAAAATTCAGTTGGTGGTTATTTCTAACTTCCATTTTGATTGAGATGTTATGTCCTTGCCGTCCTTCAAAGTTTGTAAAGATTTTCATAGGAGTACCTTTCTCATGTAGCCTTTGATTCAAGAATGATCCTGCTGTAAGATATTTATTTCATTCAGAAGAAACTTGTTCTTCCATCACGTGAACCAGTTACATAAGTAGAATTTAAATTCTCCTGGAGTACATTGTTTTTAGTGGTAGTAATGTCTGCCAGTACAACCGTGGAGCTGCAAGCCATTCAGAGAGACCACCTTACCTCACCTTTTCATCTGTGCCAGTTCAGTTTTTATACTGAACAGCCATTTAGAAGCCCATTTCCATCTCTGTGTTTCTGTCAGGGCAATGTCTTCTCTGTATGGACCATTATGCTGTATTGATGGTCCTTATCTGAAGCATTCAATTCACCTACCTGATTGTCTTTTTGTATTACAATTGAGGCATTGTCTTCTTCCTTGTATTGAGGGGCAGAGATGGCTCATGTATTATGATGACAGGACAAAGTACATCTATAATGATGACTAGCCTTTTGTATCTTTCCCAAACCATGAGAGGGCAAGAAAGTTATGAAACAGTACTTTCTACATGGCTTTCAAGTGGTGGTGCTTTTGTTATAACAGATATGGTAAGACCCTGTGATCTTTTTTAATACTGATTTCTGCCAGAGCTGTTGCTATGTCAGCTGTTTTATTTCAAAGTGCTACTGTAGGTAATATTTCTGCAGCAGCTATTTGGTCTTCCCTGAATAACTTCACAAACAAGTCAGACATCATTTCCAAATCTAGGTTCTCCTTTGGGGACAGTGGTTAAGAGCGTGTTCATTTAAGGGAATTCCCCAGGAGTGTGAGCTGGAAACCATCTAAATTACAAGGTCCTGTAGCCTGATTCTGTAGTATCACACACAGCATTGTAGCTGTAAACCGTGAAGCTAGATGTCTGACTGTAGGGACCATTCCTGCCTAATTTACCTTGTGTGTTTTCCAGTTTTTCCTACAGATGTTTTCCTCTGTGTCCTTTTTTCCTCTTACTTGCCAGCTGTTGAGCCTCTTCCAGTTAGACTCTGGCACATTCATCCTTGTACTGGGAAGGACACCTAATACAGATCAGAGAGCTGTCAGGTGGGACGTTTCTCCAGAAAGTAGTGATATGTTTTTTCTTGTTCCTTTGCCCATGCACCCACATCTACCCACATCTGCTGACTAGCAGAAGAAAGGGTACCCCATCCCCTGCACTGGCTAGTCTGGATTTTCCCGAGAAAGGGGCCATCACAGAGCACCCCCCCCCATCAGCAGCCCTGCTTCCTAGCAGGCATGGGTTATGGAGGTGTTTTTATAGCCTTACCCTTTGTGCCTGAATTTAGAGATCTTACCACCACAGGGGCCTCCTACACCCCTCCTCTAGATGCACGTATGATCCCACACATGCTGCAAGGGCTACTGTTAATAGCTTGGGAGCACCAAGCCAGCTTTACCCCAGTTATGGCTTTTGTTGTTGTGCAAGCCTCCTCTTGCACAGGAGCAGCTTAACACTAGAAGAGCATGGGACACGAAGGAATGGAGACCTGTGTACTAAAGCTGGCTGGCAGGGAAGATGTGTTAACCACTGGTGAGGCATTATCTTTGTCACTTTAAGATTTTATACATACTGCCTAACCCCACACTTGTTGGCTACAGGTTTACAGCAGCTTTTAGATTCAGACCTGTAAACAAAGATTAGTATGACCACCCACGTGTCCCCATAATTAGATTGTGATCACTTTTTGTGTGGTCACCTATGCCATGACCCTAGTCCTTGAGGATACTGCTCACTTATCTGGCTTCACCAGCTGCTGGCCCACTGAGTTCACTGTGGTACAGTAAGAGTTTATCCCTCTGTGCCTTAGAGACCATCTTTATCCGACTCTGATGTTAGACATGAAGAGGGCATCAGTACCTTGTATGGAGTCTTTAAAAGCATCACCTTGGCTAACTCTGTTTACCCAAATCATTTCTGTGATCATTGTCCATAATAAAGTTGCATTGAAACTGTAGTGTATATGTGGTGTTACTAAGACTGAGGTATTCTAGTCTTTCAAGATACCTTAATTCTCTGAGACAGTATAACTGTTTTACTGTACAGTAGTTAGAGGGAACAGCAAGCAGCTACTTCCAGAAGGAAACTAGTTTAACCCTTTGCATGTTTTCGTGTTCTTCTCCATTTCTGTTACCATTCAAGTCATGGAGATGGTACGTTTGCTGCGCTCAGCACCTGCGCGATGGTGGAGATTGCTCACATTTAAGGGCATGTCTTTAACTAGCGTATTAACCTTGCCAGGAGAGTCTGTGCCTCTAGATGGAGTGTATATGTGATGACCTGCTTAAATTTTAACTACACGTTTTGTTTAGAATATTTCATGAGATCAGCAGCAAGTATTCTTGCCCTTAGTGACCCTTGCCTTTGTCCACCTGTTTAGTAATTTTGTTAAGGCGTAGATCTGTGCAAGGAATCTGCACCGTAGTCTCTCTGATTATTTTAAGAGCTGACAACCACTGCTTGAAACAAGTTATTTTTAAGAATTCAGCGTGATGCTAGAGAAAAATAAATACATTTTGTGAACCATATGGGTATTATGACAGTGTAACAACATCTCATTTCATGTAATTGGCAACAGCTAAGAAACATTGGGTCATTAGACTTCTATATTATAACTTATGATTTATAGGTTTGAAGTGTGTAGCAGTGGAACACTACAAACACTTTGACATCTTGATAGCATCTTTGTTCCTTCACACTTCAGCTGAATGAAAAGGAAAATGCCTTGTAACATACTGTATGACAGCAAAATATATGCCACTACTAGATTAATTTTAAGCAGCTGATGTTTTAGTGCAGATTAATAAAGTTGCTTGTAGAGTTTTTTTTTCCAGCAGTATTTTTAATAGATGCTGTTAAGGATCATCGACATATAGGAGTTAATCACAAGCAGACTTTCTACCAGCCCGGTCTGATTTGCTTATCTCTGTGGAAGTCAGGCACAACTGATTATTCCCAAGTAAAGGGCACATATTTGCATCTCAGTTAAAAGGAAGGCAGACCAGACTGTGCCATTTCAGGTCTTTTTGTCTCAGGTTTATGCACATTTCAACAAAAAAAGTTTAGCAAGTCTGGTTTTGGTACTAGAACACAGCTTTTCAAAAAACCCACAAAAAGTTAAGTGCCCCATTGGGAAATGTTTTTCTTGTTAATTGTACTTCTGTTCAACTTGCTTTCTGATTTTTCTTTTACTTTGCTGGTGAAATTATTACGTAAACCATGATTGTTTACCAAACCATGCCTTGTGCTGATCTGAAGATCCTTTCTGCCAGCTGTCGTGCAAATATCTATGTACTAATCACCTGTTTTACTTAGGAGAGCCTTGTTGCTTAGCAAATCTGTGCAGGTTTTACAAGATGAAAAAATGAAGTAGGAAGGCAACACTACATGCATGGCTAAAAAAAATCAGAAACCATTCTGCAGGCTTCTGAACAGTGGTCTACATCTTTAGGGAAACCCTGCTCCCTAAAAAGGCACATAAAAAGAGCACAAACAAGAAAGAAAAAGGAGGAACCTCAGAAAGGATACTAAAAAGTAGGAGGCTAACCTTCCATCCAAACAGGGATGAGGGCACCACAATCATTGATGTGGTTCTCCAGTCCCTGTTGGTGATTTCTAATACTCTTGCCATGTGCTGCAGACAGTTGTTTTGAGTATCAGTCAGTTGATACTACTAAAATTGTGTTTGAGTGAATATTTGACCTCCATTCTGAGCTAACTGTGCCATCTATTAAAAAAAAAATTTAAAAATTTTGAAGTGGACCTTCCCAACTCTAGGGCTGCCTCTATCTGTGCTAGACAAATCAATAGTATGCTATAAACCAGTTATGAATTTTATTGAGGTTGAGTTGTTTCTTTCTCATAGGTCCTGGTCTCTTGTAATTGCATGAGTTTGTTTCATAGTCTCTCAACTTTGTGTCTTCCTAGTCCTAGACTTCCCAGTGACGCCAGACCATTCAACGCAGTTGGCTGTGCAGGGCACTTCACTGGTTTTGTTCTGCAAACAGTCCAAATGGAAGTGAGATGCATTTTCTTCCAAAGAACTGGACTCCTCTTTGGAGGAAGAGGAACATTAAGCCTACCATGCAAGTATCTTCAAAATTAAGATATAACTTGGGCAACAAGTAATGCATATCATCTGCATCTCCCCCCAGAAGATGTGTTCTTTGAAGCTCTCATCTTAGTGAGAAGAGGATGTGGGAAATGTTGGGAACCAAGAAAATGTATTTAGACTTTGTGGAATTAGAAGAATATAAACTGAGTGTCCCCACCCCCCCCCCCAAGTCTTTGAGATGTTTGCAGATCCCTTTGTGGTGTCTCTCTGGAACTGATTTCCTCCTTGCATCCTCAGAATTCTCAGGGGCCTGATTGGTTCTACAAGGTCCAACATGCCTGCTAATATTAATACAAAAACCCTGTTGTACACTGTTATGATCACTGTGGTTGCAGCTTAAGGCTGTAGATTGGTTTCAGGCCCTTGTACTCCCATATGATGGAGAAAGTATGTCCTGGCCAGAACTTGGGAAAAGTTTATATGTCAGTCATACTGGTCTTCAGAGCGATGGTCGCCAGATGCATGGCCAGAAACTGGAGCAAAACTGAGACTGATAGAAAGCCAAGCAATGGAAATTGAGGACGAATCCCTGAAGTTACAGAATTGTAGACTTTCTCCGATTGCTCAGAAGCTGTAGAAGCACATGAGGGTGTTATGCAGTATTTACTATGTCCATAGCAGCGGCTGTGGGGCTGAACATGATGCAGTATGCATGGTTGGGAATCCAGCTGCTACCAGAAAATGTAAAAGAGAACTGCTGAATGCCTCTCTGGACTAGAATATTTTGTTTTGAAACCCGGCATAAGAAATTTTCTGGAAATTGGAGGAAAAAAGGTAAAACTGTGGGGACTGCAAAGCAGTTTTTGTCTCCTCCCTTCCGTAATATAACCAGTACTTTCAAAGTCTGAGCCTTTTTGTAGATGCCAGAGGAGCAAAGGCCAGCATTGGAAGAGTAAGAAAATATTTCAAAAACAAACTGATAGAAGACAGAGGACGACGAAAAGTGGAGTTCCAGAAGAAAAGGTCCAGCTAACCTTGCCCTCCAGAGAAGGCATGCAAGTTGGTTTCTTCTCCCCATAGCCTATCAAATAAAGAAAGCAGAGAGTTGGACCAATTTGGGAAGAAAGTTTGTACAGGTGCCACTCTGGCCATTTAATTGTTAGACAGTTATGACTAGGTATTCAACTTTCCTGGAACAGATCAGGGAGAAAATTGAGGAGCTGCCTGATGAGGACATGAGGGCAATGTTACTGGAACTCAACCAGACTGTTGGTCACATGACAAAACATTACATCAGGTGTGGTTGTGATGTTGTAGATCAGTGGTCTCCAACCTTTTTGGCACTAAGGACCGGTATCAGTGTAAGAATTTTTCACAGACCGGCCATCTCGTGGCGTGCATAATAAAGTATTTATTTATTTGTTTGACATTTGTTTAATGTGTGTGTGTGAGACAGAGGGAGAGAGAGAGAGAGAAAGAGAGTGAAGAGTGAGTGTGATCGCTGCAGCAGCAGCAATGAGGTTTGTGTACCTGTCGTCACCACACACACACACACTCACACTCACACTCACACACACACTCACACACACACTCACACACACACTCACACACTCACACACACACTCACACACACACACACACACACACACACACACACACACACACACACACACACACACACACACACACACACACACACTCTTCTTTTGCATTCATACATGCCTTCACTCACACACATTGCTCTCACTCTTCTTCCGATCTCTGACACACAGTCACTTCCTCATTCATACCTGCATTCATTCGAACAGACACACATCCACTTCCTCATTCATACCTACATTCATTTACACATTGCTCTCATTCTCTTGATCTCACACATACACACAGTCGCATCCCCATTCATACCTGCATTCATTCATTGACACATCGCTGTCACTCTCCCGATCTCACACATGCAAACACACAGCCACTTTCTCATTCATACCTGCATTCATTCACACATTGCTCTCACTCCTCCCAATCTCACACATACACAAACCCAACCACTTCCTCATTCATACCTGCATTCATAAACACATTTATCCCGGTCACACACCCACTTGCGCATTCATTCATACATTGCTCTCACTCTCCCGATCTCACACCCACATGCCATACACCCACTTATGCATTTATTCATACATCCCTCTCACTATCCCGATCTCTCTCTCTCTCTCACACACACACACTCTTTTGCTTTCATGGACGCATTCACTCGCACACACAGACCGACACATACACACTCATGCAGGCATTCACTTACCTTACCTGACGGCCCGGTTTCAAATGCTCCTCGGATCGGTACTGGTCCACAGCCCGGTGGTTGGGGAATGCTGTTGTAAATGCAACATCCAGGGCATTAGCTGCAAGTTTAGCTATAAGAAGATATGATTGGCTGAGAATATAACCCCTGCCAGAGGATAAGTGCTCCAGTAGCTAAGGAGATGCTTTTTGGTGCCCCATGGCTGAACTCTAAGAAAATGGAAGAAAGAGGCAAGACTATGCAGTCAATGAAGCAGCTTTTTTACTTCTCCTGTGCCCAGGTGTGATGGGTGCCATCCCTCTAAAGCTGGCCCTTGCCTTTCACTTGTTTATAATAATAATAACAACAATAATAGTAATCAAGTAAAAGGAAAACCAAAAGCCAGTGCGAAAAAAGTCAGGGGAAACCAGAAGGGAAAGCCTTGGGGACCCCCAAGGTCCTTTCAACTACCAGATAGCAGCCATAACTATGATCATCTGCTTTCGCCAGCCCCCCCCCCCCTCCAAATAGCAGGAAGGGTAATTCAGTGCCTAAAGAACTGGGTGTTTGTCACAAGAGACACAGGTCATGACTCTGGGTGATGAGCTCCAATTCACAAAGAAACCAACATTTTCAGGCATATCTCCTTTGCTAAAAAGACCAAGTGCATTTAGCCCCCCACCACCACCACACCCCATAATTCAGGAACCCCTGCTGCAGGGGATAATAAAACCATACCAATGGCAGGACTAATGTGGGAGAGTCTGTTTGATACTTTTCCTTGTTTGCAGAAAGGAAGATCTATGGTGGCCCATACAGATTTTTTCAAGATCCACAAAATTCAAAATGCTAACATTGCATGGGAGCATATCAGGTTAAGGGTATCTGTTTCACTGAGGGGAAAGGGTTCTGAGCTCTGAAAGCCAGGCAGGATGAATGAGGATGCCTGTGGTTAAGTCCTAGTAGTTATGCCTGCTGCCAGAGTGATTTATTGAACATTACTATTGTGTTTAAGTTGTTAAACAATTGTACTGTACAAAGTATCATAAAAATTAATGTTTACTATGTTTATTGAGACTTAGAAAACTATGTTTAAGAACGTGGACTCTTAATAAATGCTTTCATTGTAAAAATTTGTGCTGAACAACTTACCATTTACACTTTTGTAACCCTTAGCATTCTAGAGGAATGTGCCTTTGTTTGAACTGTGAGGATGTAACTTTCTTTTGTCAAAATGCTCAGAATGCAACTCCTGGATGTTAGAGTGCAATATTCCAGAATCCAGAATCCCTGTGGGTGGAATCAATAAAATGTCCATCTGTCACTTTTACCTTCCAGCTTTCAAAACTTTGTTAAATATAGTGAGGCTTTTGCTTATCACATACATTACCACAGTGATGTAGTGTACAAACAACAGAGTGGAGTAAATTTGTATCCACTGTACAGGCTAGTTAGTGATACAAGGCTGAAACTGGGCCATGCACGCAGGCATATGATACTCAAGGAGGGGGGTGTACCTCCCCTCAGAACTTGACAAGGTGGCAGGTAGCATGTGCAGGTCTGTCTGATGGCTTCATGAGTGCTACTTGACAAACTACACGTTCAGGTTACTGACAGGCAAGTGGGAGGTACTGGATATTGATCTCCATATCCTTGGCAAAGCTACCTCCTTCCCATGAGCTGCAAGAGACTGTTGTATGACAGTACCTGGACGTAGAATTGTCTTTTTTTGTAGAACCTGGTTCTGTAAACATGTCTGCACACTGCTGATACCAAAGGTATTGCAGAAGGTTCATAGTTGTTTACTAGGTTAATGACCACAAGGGCCTTTTTAAAGCCGAGTCTTGCACCCAAAATCTCTGATAAGTTTTGGTACCCTTGATAAGTGTAAGCAGGGGCTTGGGGAATGAAACATTTACAAGCAGGGGCCTGGCAGATGAAGCATTTACAGGCTGAATGTGTCCATTAGAGAAACAGGTGCCAAACCAGGGATGAATTTCCTGTTCTCCATCCAACTGTCCAAATTACACTTGAATTGGGTTGGGGAGGAACTCTGCTTCACATGGATCGGGAGCCTGTGCCAGAGACAGTGTAGTCTCTGGGATATATACCCATCTCTCCAGCAGTTTCTCTCTGTCACAGGCAAGGTTTAAGTCTTTAAGAATCAGTTATTAAGGTGCTGTTTATTTTGCAGATATACAGGAGGTCCATCAGATTGGGGTCTGACAATGCCCTCTATGCCAGACATAGATCTCTCATCAACAGCCTCTATGGGACAGAATACAGGGATAGGGCCTTGAGGCGGTCTACACAGGACATTTTACTTACGTCCTGTATTCTTATAGTGAGCAACCTCTGTAGACGTTCAATTGTTGAATGCCTGGATGTTCATCATGTTACCCTGCTGCAGTCATTACACATGGGTTATCCTGTCGTCAGGTGGTCCCACAGTCGGCCGGATTTTCAAAGTCTTGGTCTGACATCGGTTGCTGTCACCTCAACCCTGACGTCAGTGTGCCAGGGGTATATATATTGCAACCGAAGCCATTTTCTTCAGTCTTTCTTGCCGCGCGGTGCCCGAAGCAGTTCGCAAGTGCCAGTCAGCCGACTCCTGAGATTTTCGAATTCGAATTTCAGACCGAAGTCTTCTGTAAAGCTAAGTACCCCGTTGGGGAAACTTTTCTTGCCTCAGACCGATGTCAGAAAAAGTTAACAATTGTATTTCTTGTGGGAAGCAAATACCTCATAAGGATTTTCATTCTTATTGCATACCTTGCCTAGGCCCTGATCACGACGTCACTTCTTGTCATTTTTGTGCTAGATTTAATAAACGTACTATTGAAAGACGATTTGATTTCGCACAACACTTTTTTGGTAGAAACTTTAATTACACCATGCCGTCGGAGCTACCGACGTGCACAAAAAGCGCAGGGACAAGGACCGACAGCCCAGGCCTAAGCCCGATTCCGAGGCCTCAGTTGATCCGGTCTCCGGTTCTCCGGATATCAGTGAGGCTCCGACGCAGCCTCTGACTACCGCAGTTCTGGAACCCGAGACTGCCACAGATATTTTGACGGAATGTACTAGGCCGACGCAGCCTTTTACTTCAGGCCCTTCCAACGATTTACCTTCCAAGGACGTCGGTGCTTCTGAAACACCATTGGTTTCTGAAGGCGTTTTCAGACCGACGACTCTTACAGTCAAAACGTTTTCCAAGTCGAAGACTCCTTCTAAATCAAAAAAGGCTTCACTTAAGTCTCCTGTTCAAGGCCCTATGCCTAAGAAACAGATGCTCAAGATGGCTGAAGATTTGATTTCTCTTATCAGGGGTTCTCAGCCTCCTCCTGACAAAAGGCCTAGACAAGAGGAAGATTCTGCTTCCTCTGAACAACTGTCTATTTCTTCAGATTCCTCTGAGGACCAAGACTATTCCTTCAATCCTTATGAAGATTCTGATGCTGAGGACTCTATTCCCTCAGCTTCCCCTCCAGAAGATTACTCTTTTGGGGAAACTTTACACTCTATGAGGGAACATTTTCACTGGGAAGGTCAGGATTACTCTGATTCCAAGAAAAGGCTCAGAGAGTTTCTTTTACTCCCCCAACACAGACCCCCTAGCCATTCCTCCTGTTTTGGACATTGTGGATGATGTTTATTTAGAATCCAGTTTCAACCCTGACTCTCTACCTCCTGCCCCGGCCAAGCCTGACAGATACTACAGAGTACCTGATTCCCACAAATTCCTTTACAAAAGCCCAATAGCTGACCCAGAGACTATCTCCCAGGGTCCCAAGGGGGCTAAGGCTTCCATGGCTAAAAATCCAGTACCTTCTGAAAGGGATTCAAGAGCACTAGACAGATGGGGGAAAAAGGTTTATACCTCAGCCACTTTAGCCATGAGAGCACTAAATTGTCAATTTCATATGCTTAAGTATCAGCAATTTCTGATCTCTCAGTTAAAACAAAAGATAACCACCCTCCCTCAACAATCTGAATAGAAAGAAGTACAGGATTTGTTGCACGCCACCGAGCAGGTGGGCAAACATACCTTACAATGTGGGTTTGACTCTTTAGAGGCCTCCTGCAGAGCAGCCGTCACTGGATCAGTTATACGTAGGCATGACTGGTTAAAGGAACAAAGTCTGCCTGATCATGTTAAAGCAAAACTACTAGATGCTCCCTTACAGCAGGATGTTCTTTTTGGTGTTAAAGCAGAAGAAGTTTTAAAGAAAATGGAAGATAAGGCAAAATCAATGCAGACAGTCAAAGATTTCCTACAAGTACAACCCCCTCGCTTCAGCAGAAACTGGCCAACAAAAAATTGGTCCTTTCCAGCCTCCGACAGGCCTCAGAGGGGTAAATACAGGCGCCCAAGGGGCAGAGGACAACCACAAGCTCAGTATAAACCTCGCCATTGGGGCACTCCAACCCAAAAGGGAGGAGAAGGCAGGTCTCAATCCACCAGAAGGCAAACTCAATGACTTGCACCTCAGCTGACCAGGGGAAAACTAGCACTATTTGCAGACAACTGGCACATGGTCACAAAGGACAAATGGGTCCTAGACATAATTTTACGAGGATACAGATTCCACTTTCACACCTTGCCAATAAAAAGAGGAATGCCGAACCTGCCACAAAATCAAAGGGCAGAGGCTCAAAAACAAATTAGAGCTCTCATGGCCATGAGAGCCATTCAAAGGGTACCAACTCAAGAGCAAGGCCAAGGATTTTACTCAAGACTCTTCCTAGTACCCAGAAAAGAAAATGCTTGGAGACCAATTCTGGACCTTTCAATCCTAAACACGTACTTACAAGTTCCCAAATTCAAGATGCTAACACTACAGCAGCTACTTCCCATGTTGGGCAAGGAAGCATGGCTGGTAACGTTGGACCTCAAGGAGGCATACCTGCATATCCCTATCAGACAAAGTTGCAGAAGATACCTCCGTTTCATTGCAGGTTCAACCCACTATCAATTCTCTGCACTGCCCTTTGGCCAAGACACAACTCAGCCTCATATGCCTCACATTCTGCAGTATTTAGCTGAGATGTTGCATAAAGGACTTTCCTTCTCCTCAATTAAGATCCATGCATCAGCTATTTCAGCTCACTATGACACAAATCCACCTTTATTTTCAAATCCTCTCCTAAGGCAGTTCCTCAGAGGGCAAAAAACATTAGACCACCTAGAAGAGCTCCTACACCAACATGGGATCTCAACTTTGTTCTGGAAAAACTAATGCTGCCTCCTTTTGAACCAGCTTTTTCTGTAGACCTTCAGTTCCTATCTTGGAAGACTGCCCTGCTCCAGGCAATAACTTCTGCTAGGAGAGTCTCAGAATTACAAGCACTTATGGCAGTGAAACCTTTCCTCATTTTTCATCAAGACAGAGTTTCTCTACGAACTAATCCTTCCTTCATGCCTAAGGTGGTTTCCAGTGTAGCTTTAAATCAAACCATCCACCTGCCCACTTTCTTCCCCAATCCACAGAACAAAGGTGAGAGACTCCTGCACTCCTTGGACATTCACAGGCAGCTTCGTTACTACTTGGATAAAACTAAGGCTTTCAGAAATACTGACCAGCTCTTTGTTTCCTATGCTACAGCTTCTCAAGGGAGGGCCATATCCAAGCAAACCATTTCTAAATGGATAGGCCATTGCATACGATTCTGCTATACCCATCATGGGAAACCAGTTCCTCCTACCATTAGATCCCACTCTACCAGGGCAACAGCTACCTCTACAGCCTTTCTCAGGGGGGTTCCTACCAAGGAAATTTTAGAAGCTGCAACTTGGAGTTCTGTACACACCTTCACCAAACATTATCACTTGCCTCTTTATTCTAAGTCCAGGGCAGGCTTCGCCACTGCAGTTCTGCAGGGCCTCATTGCCTCCACTAACCCTCTATGATGCCTCCACCCTACCTTAGCTTTGGGACTCAACCCATGTGTAATGACTGCAGCAGGGTAACACGATGAACATAGTACAGTTTTGTACCTACCATAAATGTAGATGTTAGAGTGTTCACCCTGCTGCAGTCCTGGTTACCCTCCCTCCAACCCCTCTGATCTACTGGCTAAATCTTTGCTATGCCTTACTGATGTATTTGCTTGCAGCTGAGGGAATTTTGTGTCTGTACAGTGTTCACACCTTTTGGTACAAATTTGGATCACCTTTTTGGGGGCACCTGACATCTGGGGCAAGAAAAACTGAAGAAAATGGCGTCCGTTGCAATATATATACCCCTGGCGCACTGACGTCAGGGATGAGGCGACAGCAACCGACGTCGGACCAAGACTTTGGAAATCCGGCCAACTGCGGGACCGCCTGACGACAGGATAACCCATGTGTAATGACTGCAGCAGGGTGAACACTTGAACATCTACATTTATGGTTGGTACAAAACTGTACTTTAGGTACAAACAAACAAGTGGTGTCAGAGCCATGTACTAAAACTAAATGCCAAGAAATGCATAATAGTATCCTTCAGGAAGTCATCCACCCCTTGTGACTATCATGTTGACGAGACATCCCTTAGAGATGACGCAGAAGTCGGGGACTTGGTACCCCTTGGGAAGTCATCCACCCCTTGTAACTATCATATTGACAACACACCCCTTAGAGTTGACCGCAGTAGTCAGGGACTTAGAGACGCAGAGAGAGTAATCTAGTCTTTGACCATCATGTGTCTACAGTAGTGAGGTAATCATTCCATGTTGCACAAAGATGTGGCATCCAAGTCCAAGGAAGTCATTGTTCCACTGTATTCGGCATTCATCAGACCTTTCATTGAGTACAATGCCTCCTTTGGTATGTACCTAACTAAATCTGATTACACAGTAGTCTGTATCCCTGGTATACATGAACCTAAATGGGTTGGGAGTTGCAGCTTGGATGATATAACTACTATTCCTGTCAAGCACCTATTTTAGAAGATGTGCTCAACATGATGGAAGGCATGAGAAAGCTGAATACAAAGATATGTTACCTGTCAGAATGGAGAAGAGAAAAAAAACAACACTTTGTTTGGAGGGGGGTGGGAGTGCCTCCTTTCCTACTTTTAAGATTATTTTTTTTCAACAGGTCTTTTATATTCTTCCATTGAAGTACATGTGGGTGATATTTCTGCATGTCTTCTGTGGCAGCAGCCCGTGGAGAATGACTTACTTGTGAGCAGTTTTGTTTTTAGATGGGGTTATTTGTCTATGCTCATGAAAGCAGGCAGCCCATGTCCTTGTAATTTAAACTTTGCACTAGAGAAAATGACCTGGTCCTCTTTGAACCATCAGCATCACTTCTACCGAAGGTTTGGTCTTGGGAGACTGTCTCTTTGATGGCTACCATTTGATATGTAAAAAGCCGCTCGGATTTTCACAGGAACAGAGTTAGCTTTGGGACAAAAGCTTAATTTAGCTTAATTTATGTTGAGGGTGGTCTTGGAGTTTTCTCTTAACCTTACCATTTAACTACTGGTATTAAAAATAATACCTATTTGTTAACCAGGTTGGTCCACTGGACACATAATCCCTTTGCAGGGCTGAACTGGGAGCAATGGCTGGTTGTGACTTATTCAAGGCTAGACAATAGGCAAATGAGAGCTGAGGAAATTAACCCCTGTACCACATTTCTTCCGTAACCACAAAATTGAGGGGGAAGAATTCAGTAGTTGGACATTACAGATAGCAAGAACAAGATAAAGGATGTCAGACAGATGAAGCAACTGTGTTCAGCTTTCACAACTGAAAAGCTGGATGAATGTTCTCCTAAGTTGCTAGCAACCAATATTTTGTTGTGAGAAGCATGGAAGGGACCATACCAGGGATATATTGGAAGAAAAACTACACCAAATTCTCTAAACATTGCAAGCTGGACTCCGGTCCAAAAGAACAGCAGGGTTTAGATCCACAATCCGTGATGGTTCATCTACCACCTACTCATTCCTGATACAGCTTTTTGAGTACTTCCATGTATTGGAAATTCTTTCCCAGTCCAAATAAGAAATGTAGTACAGCTGTGTGAAAACTTACCATAATTGTAGGTGTTTGAATGATGTAGCACAGCTGTGGGAGAACTTACCATAATTGTAAGTGTTTTAATGGTGTAGCACAGCTGTGTGAGAACTTACCCTAATTGTAGGTGTTGAATGATGTAGTACGCCTGTGTGAGAATTTACCCTAATTGTAGGTGTCTGAATGATGTTGCATGATTGTGTGAGAACTTATCATAATTGTAGGTGCTTGAATGGGATCACTGTTACTCTACTAGCTATTTCACCTTCTCCCATGAACAGGTTTAGTTCTGTAGTTTCTCATATGTGGAGGGGATGAGATCCAGCAATAGAAGGGATTTCTTCTGCCTGCCTAGACATGCAGGCCTTTCCTAATGCTTAAAGGTAGGGACTCAGAACAACTTTCTGAATACCTTTAAGCATTTCCTTGTTTGTTTAAGAGTTTCCTCTGTAGGGCCTAGCTTTGGACCTACCCTTTGCGCTTTTACTAGCAAAAAAGAACAGAAGATGGTATGGCACTACTCCCCTTTTGTCTGAGGTGCAGGTGTGTGTCTTCACTTTGGCGGGGAATTGGCCCTACCTTGACATCTTCAAAACCATGGGAGTCTGATCTGTTAGGAAGAAGTCCACCTGTTGCCAATTCCCATACGCCAGGAATTCTACAGCAGCAGTGATCCTATTTGAACTTGTATTGTTATGGTGAGTTCTCACAATGCTGTACCTTCTGGAAGCTGGCATTGAGTGGTGCATTAGTTAAAATGTTAAGCTCAGATTAGTCTGATAATTTATATATATATATATATATACATATATATATATATATATATATATATATATGTATGTATATATATATATATATATATATATAAATATATATATATATATATATATATGTATATGTATATATGTATGTATGTATATATATATATATATATATATATATATATATATATATATGTATATGGGTCTACTTTCATAGAGCGCGCACGTCACCGACACCGGAAGACCGAGACGGAACGACCGAAGAGGTAGGTAACCGACAACACGATATCCCGACGGCTGAGAGACCGACAACGGCAGCGTGTGAGCGCGATACGGTAAGTGTATGAAAGTGAAAGATGTAGTATTGGGGAGCGGACAGGTAAGTGTACGATAGCGAGGGATTTTAGGATAGGGTGTGGGAAAGGTGAGTGTGCGGTGGTGTCGGACTAAGGGTTCCAGTGAGGTAAGTGTGTGGAAGTGACGTAGAGCAGTGTAGGGTAGTGTTAAGTGTGTCAGGGTTAGAATGCGGGTGGAGTGAGTGTGCGATAGTGACGGGCTGAATGTTTTAGGGTGGGTTAAGTGAGTTAGGGTTAGGGTGCAGGTAGGGTGAGTGTGCGATAGTGACGGTGTTGGGGTTTAGGGGTGTTTTAAGTGAGTTAGGGTTAGGGTGCGGGTTGGGTAAGTGTGCGGTAGTGTCGGACGTTAGGGTTAGGGTTTAGGTTACGGTTAGTGGATATGTTGTGTGCAATGTGTAGTTTGCGTTTTTTGTGTCGGTGTTGTGGTGTTCGGTATGTTGAGTTTTTGGTGTGGTGTGTTTTCGGTTGTTTGGGGTCGGGAACATGTGTGTCGGCGATCCGTACGTTCGGTCTATGGAAGTAGACCCATGTATATATATATATATGTATATGTATATATGTATATATATATATATATATATATATATATATATATGTATGTATATATATATATATATATATATATATATATATGTATATGTACATATGTATATATATATATATATATATATATATGTGTGTGTATATATATATATATGTATATGATTATATATGTATATATGCGTATATATATATATATATATATATATATATATATATATATATATATATACATACACATACATACACAAGAACTCATTCTGCATTTAGTGAATATTGTTAGTTGTACTGTCCTGTTTCTTAGTGGAAAAGTCAGTGCTGTTGTACATTACTACTTTTTTTGAACTACGCAAAAGCTTTGACATGGGCTTATGGCAGCCGTGTAAGAAGTACGTTTTACTGCTTTGGAATGCTCTTTCTAAATCTACAGTGGTCATCAGGAACTTGTTTTGTTATTTAATAACATTTTTAGCCCCTGTGAGCAGACCATTGGCTGCTACTGGTATTTCTCTTTGATCCTGGATGCTGGGAGTCACTCCTGACACCCCTAGACCTAATCCAATACTTTTTCCCATTCTCTGAGAAGTGATTGGGGTGTCTCAGTGCAGGGTCATACTTGCAGAAGGCTTTTCATCTCCCTGACCCATTCCTTAACCCCCTCCCCCAAGTGCAGTTGCACAAGGCCATTGACTGCTGCATTTGGATGATCTTAAGTGTGGTACCAACAGTTAAATTAAAATTAAATTAAATTGAGCTATGTAACTTCAACAGGCATAACTGAGGTGATTCTAAAATTAAATTTAACTCGCAGCTTTTTAGTAGAAGACGACTACTACACATTCCTGTTTTAAGCATGCATTTTTACTCTTTCAGAAGTCTCCACTAAAGAAGTGTTGATTTGTTTTGTTTTTACTGCAAAGTTTTACTTCCCCTAAACTGATGCATTCAAGTGTTGGTGCAGCTAGCTTCCTTTTTTAGGGCTTGGTTACTTGGTGGTATCTACAAACTGTGTGTGCCTGTACTGTACGAAGCTGTTTTCAGTCCTACACCATGCAAATCTGTTATTTCCTTTCCAGTAATATACTGTTATTTTCCTGATGATGGTTCTGTAACAATATTCATAAGCCTTGTAAATACCTTGTTTCATGTTGACTGTTTTTCTTCTTCTACTTTTTTTTTGGGTGGGGGGCATACATATTCTTCACATGCTGACAGCACAATTTGAAGGGTTTTGTTCATAGTAAGAAACTGATGTATGTGCAGATGTACATGTGTTATTTTAATCTGGTGACTAGTTCTTTAGCTTGTGTATTTCTGCCAGTAATCATGTTTCAGCATTTTTATATGTTAGAGGTCTGCAGATGCTTTGCTAATAGAGAACAAAATATTTCTGTATTGAAATTCACTTTAAATATTTGTATACCGGTTTACAGTACCACGTGTTAGGGAGACACAGGGCTGCTGACACAGATGCTAGGATCACGCAGTATACACATGTTTTCCACAGTACCAAACCTGTTGTTTCCTACCATGAACAAGTTTGGAAATACACATTAGAAAGCCCCAAAGCTGCTTAGAGATCAATGTCCCACCCCCTCAAGTTCCTTTATTTTTTTCATATTGTTTGTGTTACAACTGTTTTATTTGATGCTTTGTATGTCATGTTTTTTTTATCTTCTCATCTCTTGGAAGTTATTTTCCTGATCTTCTTACTAATTTGAAAGATGTTACAGACGTTAAGTGCCTTTGCCCCTTCACTGGCTTCAGCTTCATTAAATGAGTGCCCCTGTAATAAATAAATCCACCTACCATATACAAACATCTTTAGTATTTGAAGAAAAATTACACCCACTGGAGTTATTTTCTCTCTCTGCAGCATCACCTAGATGTTATATAATACTCAGAAACTCTGCAGTACCTTTTTGTTTCATCGTGTCTCACAGGATCATGAAAGGCTTACAGTTTTTTTTTTCTAATCCCCGTTTCAAAAAATCTGACTCTGCCTGCATGACCTAGTTCCGGCAAACTATCCTCTGTAGTTCTTAAGAATTGCATTCTACTCCTGTTTCACATCTTGAGATTGCCTTGGTGAGGTCAGCTAACTCCGCACATTTTCTGCAGAAGTTAAACTGTTTTCCAAAGAGTTGGCTATTGGATAAGTTTTTATACGAAGAACAGTGATAAGTTAGTTGTATTGCAGTACTACAAACACATAATGATTAAATACTTTCATTTTTAACCAGAAAATTATCATTATATGTATTTTCTGTTCAGACTGACTTTAAATAGAGTACTGAAAATGTCACCATTTCTTTGAAGTAACTGTCTGCCACAGATAAATAGCTGAGCTCTTATACAGAACTGACAAGTCTGACATCTCGGGAATAATGTGGAAAAAGTCTGGCAATTGTTGGAAGGAATATGGGTTTTAATATGCAAGAAATTTCCACTGTTTTAGCTCTCATAGTTAGAGGGGGGGATGGAGATTGGCATAATGGTTAAGGTGTTTACCTTACAGACACAAAATACAGGGTTTGATTCCTACCTTTAAGGGAAATTGGCAAGGCTTAAAGTGGCCCACAGGGGCAGCTAGCCTAGTAATTTCCTATGAACCTGTAAAATACAATATGCAGTTTTCAGTTAACACTTGCATCAGGGTCATTCAGTAAAAAAGTAAAAATGGACACCACTTCTAGAGACTGTGAAATCACAAGACTCTGTATTATCACTGTATTTAAATTAATAAATAATGCTGTATTTAAATGAATAAACAGTTGTGTCTAAGATGAGTCATATGACAGGGATATAAATTGTGGGAGAAAGGCAATCTGTAGAAAACAAAATCACAGTAGTATGGGCAGGCCTCATGATGGCCACTTTGGCTTGTAAAAAAAAAGTGTAACTGCAAACTGTGATTGGAGGCTAAGCTCTCTCAACTCAGTACTGGCGTAACCAGTCAGGAGGAGAAGGAAACCACACTCACTACAATTCCAGTCTCACATAGACCTACCACGACAGCAAACCAAACACATAAACACTCAAAAACATACTCGGAGGCTCTAAATAAAAATCTGCCTAAGCAGCAGAGACCTCCAAAGCAGACACCCAAGCAACCGCTACCCCAAAACAAAACACGTGCAACACATAGCTCACAAAGCCAGTGTGCCGAACAGTCACAGCCCTTAAGGCTAAACAACACACCTGATACACTTGTAATAGGTGACTCTATCGTCAGGCACACTGACATCCTGCTAACCAGGTTGTACAAGGAGAAGGTCACGGTGAGCTGCCTGTCGGCCGCTAGGATCCGCCACATAACACACGCACTCAGGTCACTCCAAGGCAAGTACAAATATGACTCAGTCATTGTCCATGCTGGTGTGAATGACCTGAGACGTATCTCCCTGGACTACATGAAAAGAGACATAGAGGAGCTCTCTGAGCATGTAGCCCAGACCGGTATGACCCTGACCTTGAGTAGCATCTTACCCTCACCAAGAATGATTCCACAATATGAAGACAAGATGATCAATTTCAACAATTGGCTTAAGTATTGGTGTCATTCAAAGGGGATCCAGTGCCTGTCAGCCTGGGATGACATGCTCGACAAGCCACGATGCTTCGCTAGGGACGTCTTGCACCTGTCACCCCTGGGCTTTCGGATATTGGCAAAGGCTCTTGCTACCCCCATAGTGCCTTTTTTAGGCAAGGCTCAAAAGACAAACCCACCTCCATAGGTATCACAAGGGATAAGAAACTAAGAGTAATGCTACTCAATGCCAGAAGTCTAAACCTCAAGATGCACGCACTCGAAACTCTCCTTAGCATGGAGAACATTGATGTCTGTGCAGTAACAGAAACCTGGTTCAAGGCTCCCGAGAGCACCCCAGCACTACCAGGTTATACCTCATACCATGCATTTCGACCCCAAAACTTGGACCAAACCACAAAAGGAGGGGGAGTATCAATATTCGTCAAAGATACCCACACCTCCAGGTTGGTGGCACAGCACGAAACATCAGAGACTATCCATGTGCAACTAACAGTGGGTAAAACTGCCTTCCAGTTTATAGCCTGCTACAGACCACCCTCCTAAACCCAGGAACCCCACTCGGCCTTCCTGAGAACACTGGAAAATATGAAGGTCTGTCCAAACACCATTATATTGGGCGACTTCAACTACCCAAACATAGACTAGGAGCATTACTCTAGCTCCAACACCCTAGCCCAAAGGTTCCTAGAATTTATAAACTCAAATGCTATGGAACAGCTTGTTACCACTCCCACAAGAGGGGAAAACATACTTTACCTGATCATCACAAACATGGGGACTCTATGCTCCAGACCAGAAGTGTATCCCTCACTGGTAAGATCAGACCATAAACTAATCTCACTGGATATTCACATCCCGACCCCATCCCCTGCCCAGAAATCCACAGTGAAAAAATTCTCTAAAGCAAATTTCACACTCCTCAAAACCGAGGTGGAATCCTTCAAAGCCCCCGGGCCTGTGGAAAATACGGCCCAGACCGCAGAATCCTTTATAAATGCATTCTATGAACACCGTCAGGAATGCATGGATCATGCAATCCCAAATAAAACCAAGACCCAATCCTCCAAAGGCAGGCGTCCTGTCTGGTGGACCCCAGCCATAAACAAACTATACAATAGAAGGAGGAAGCTACTACATGATAGAGCAAAATCCCAAAAAGGGAAGGCATCTCTGATCAGTATTAGCAAAAAACTATGGGCACTCATAAAATCGTCTAAGGCCAGCTTCGAGAGAAAAATTGCACAGGACACTATGGATAATCACAAGGCTTTCTTTAGTTATGTTAGGAACCTGGGTGGGAATTCCCAGATATGCTCAGAATTAGTCCAAAATGACAAAAAGTATACCGAACCCACAGACATTGCCAACATCCTAGCTGACAGGTTCAGCGCAAACCCCCCCCCCCCACCAAAAGGGCGAATATCTATCCCAGCAGAGTGCTGCCCCCCTGCCATCTCAGATGCTCAGGTAAGAGCCGCTCTCTCCAAAGCAAAAAACACAGCATCAATGGGACCAGACGGTGTCCTGGGCTGCGTCCTACATGAACTCCAAGAAGAACTAACCCAAAACATAAAACTAGTGTTCAATCTCAGCCTTACTACAGGATATGTACCCAAAGAGTGGTATACAGCAACAGTGGTCCCTCTCCACAAAGGTGGTGTCTCAACGGATCCTGGAAACTATTGCCCCATAAGCCTGACTAGCTTGGTCTGCAAAGCTATGTAAAGGATCATCATGGACCTCATAAATAAAGATATTGGGGACCTACAGACACTGGATCCTACCCAGTTCGGCTTTGTTAAGGGCAGATCCTGCCTCTTAAACCTGGTTGATTTCTTTGAAACAGTCACCAAGGCCATTGATGAGGGGAAGGTGGTCCACACAGCCTACCTGGACCTCACAAAAGCCTTCGATACAATACCCCACTCGGGCATTATAGATAAACTCACCAGCTTAAATATAAACCCCTATGTCACTAGATGGGTTGCAAACTGGCTCAAGGACAGAACCCACATTGTTAGAATTGCTGGAGCCATGGCAGACTCCAAACCAGTTACAAGTGGTGTCCCACAAGGCTCAGTCCTGGGACCTCTCTTGTTCGGTATATATTTCTCGGAGGTACAGGCAAACACGGAAGGACTGTGCCTGACCAAGTTTGCAGATGACTGCAAACTGGGTGCCATAATCGACTCTCCAGCCGACACAAGCATCCTCCAAAAGGGCCTCATAGAAACAGACAACTGGTGCCAGAGCCATGGCCTCAAGCTAAACGCCAAAAAGTGTATAGTCATCCCCTTTGGCAAAAACAAAGTGCCCACAAATTACCACATAGGTGGTAATCCATTAAGTACAGAAGAAGTAATTAGGGACCTGGGGACCCAAGTTGATAGCAATCTCTCATTTGACAACCACGTGGCCAAAGTGGTTAGAAAAACATTTTATATAGCCCACCTCATCATGAAGGGATTCACATCTAGATCAGGGGAAGTCATCGTGCCTCTTTACTCATCCCTCATTAGGCCCATAATTGAGTACAATGCCCCTTTTGGGATGTACCTTACCAAACACCTGCAGCAACTGGAAAGACCCCAAAAGTACCTCACCAAGAGGATGAAAGGGCTTAACAGATGCCATATGCTGCCCAGTTAAACTCCAGCTCTACTCAGTGGCATATCGCCTGCTCAGAGGCGATCTGTCCCTGACGTATAAAGCCATGTCCAACCCGGAATTAATGGACATGCTGCACCTCAGAAAATCCAAATCCCATCGAGCTATGCGCTCGAGGGACTTGAACCTCAGCACTGAAATAAATAGGACATGCTGGAGGGACAGATTCATAACCCAGAGGCTCCCTTCACTCTGGAATAAAATCCCAGTCCAGGTTAGGCAGAGTCCCTCATTGACTCTCTTCAAGAGGAATCTTGATGAGTGGATGGGAGATCGTAGGTTTACCCCGGGTATTACTTCTGTGTCACTGTTAGACAGAGGCACAGAATACTAACCTCGAAAAAGGGCATATCAAAATTAATTTAAAATGGGTGGAGAAAGCCAAACACACTCTGGCTAGGCTTTTAAATGCCCTAGGGCGGATAGCCTAGTATGAACCTATGAACCTATGATGCATTAGCATAACTCTGAAATTCAGGATATGATGAAAAAAGTACTTTAGAGGTTCAGGGTAAAGTTCTCCCTAATATATTAAGAGGTCTTCCACAACACCCAGTGATAATCTATTTGCAGTGTATTTAAAAGCACCACTCAGTAGAGATGAAGAAAGGCCTCCAGCATTCAAAATTATTTAATGTCACAAAAAAAAAAAAATACAGAGAATAGAGCAAGCCTGTCTACTTCATCTTCCTGGTCTGACAACCAGGAAGTGCTTGAAACCTCACTCAAGGAATGCGAGAAACCCTTTAAATGTAGCAAAAGCATGACAGGCTACCCCAATTTCCTCCTAAAGAGTCTGTCAATACGAGAGTGGGGAGGAAGACAGCAGTTTAAAATAAACCTTCTCACACTTAACAATTAACCAGGTTATGGAGGCTGCACCTGATAGACTAGAGTCCATTTTTTTTTGGCTAGTTTCTGTCCTTAGCCCAACATCTCAGTCCCTGGGAATTGTCACCTTCTAGCTATCCATCCCAAGACAGAGAATCACGGATTCTGAGTAGACTGGGAAAATCTAGTTTTCCTACTTTTTTGTCCCCCCACACCCCACCCAGTTATCTGTGAGCTATCAGATTTCATAACATAAATGTATTTTAATGAAGTCCTGTTAGGTGAAGTACCAGATTCCACAGAGCTGATGCCTAACTTTGACCATAAAGAGATTATTAAGCCACAGATCTTCATGCCATTTACCGTCTACATGCTGACGGTTCAAGTAGCCGACAGTGTAGTCGATCGGTATGTCAGGGCAACATAATCTGACATAGCCATGTACCAGCACTCCCGATGTCCCCTTACCTCATTTACTGAAGATATTGAGGTCTGAGTTGTAGACTTGCCCTTTAGGGGTCCTTTGCTGTTTGGCTTACAGATGCATGACTCCTTAAAAATGAATGAAGGAAAAAGAAAATATTAGTTTTGGCTTTTTTGAAACAACATGCAGAAGAGCCAACAAACACCATGGTTCTGCTGAAGCATGCACCCCAAGTAGTAGGAATCATTTGGGACTCAACACTTTTCTGCTGCTTGAGCTCATAAAGAGTGCTGGCCTAGATGCAAAGGCCAAGGTCTTTGACCCTTTCATGGAAGTCCTGGATTTCTCCAGGGTAGCCAATAACATATCCAATGACTGTCTGACTGCTGCTGGTTGATGGTTGTCAGTAGATTTTCCCAACATGCTCCAGCTTAGTTCTCCATTACTGCAGATGCGTGAGTAAGGGTAAAGGTAACCAAAGGTGCAAGCTGTTGGAATTCTCCTTCCCTTCCCAGTCCCGAAACATTTCAGATATTTTACCAGAAAGCAGAGCAAGGAACAAGGGTAAGATGCTCCTTGACAAAAGAGTCATCCAGAAGTTCCCACAAGACAAGTGAACATTCTGGTGTTTGAGATTCATTTAGTTACAAAGAAGACTATGGGACTACGGGACCTACAGTTCTTAGTAGACTTAAGTGGCTTAAACACCTTTCTGCAAGAGGTGTTGTTTTCTATGGCGACCCTTTTACTCTCTCCTCTCACTGTTTTCTAGAGGACACTGAAGTTCTCTTTAGATTTTCAAAATGCTTACTTGCAAATGCAGGTCAAAAAGTGGTCATGAGGATTCTTAGGATTTAGAGTCAGAACAAGTCATTACCAGTTCAAGAATCAATTCTTGAGGCAGAGGATAAAGTGAAGGGTGTTCACAAAATATGTATCTGTAGTAGCAGCCTAACAGCATCCTTAAGGACATAATTTATTTTTATAACAGACTCCTGGTGGCCAGCAGCTAACATATTCTCATCCAGCAAAGGAGTGTTTGCTCCATGTAATTCATCTTTTTAGGGATCTCGGTGAAGACCGTCTTGCTCAGCTCCAGCCAAAGGTTCACATGATTATTTCCTAAACAAAGTCTTTGATATCTTTTCTACGACCCACATCTGTTGCCACTGGGGACATTGTCAGCAAGCATATGCCTTAGAGCAATAAAACTTGTAGTTTTGATGGTGCCATATCCAATGTACAATATGAGGATACTATAGTGGACCTCCAGAGTCACTTGCTCCAATTCTCAGAAGCATTTAATGCGCCATACAAGATTTTTGTATCACGTAAGAGATATCTGAATTAGTGGACTTACCCCAATGAATTTCCCAGGTGGCAAATCTTAGTAGTTTATGCCCTCAGGGCTGCACTTACAGTTGGTACTTCCTCCTTAGGGTAGAGAACAGAATCAGAACTGTAGAACATAAGGTCTTTGGTCCAGTCAGAAACAAAGCTTTTCATCATTGCTGTAAACATGAAAAAAATCCCAATTTATGCATAGTCTCTGGACAGTGACTTTCACAAAGCCACATTTCTTACAGGCAGGGTGATTATAATAACCTATATTAAAGTAAGGGGAAATTTGCTCCTATGCAGAGATGCCACAAGAATTTGTGTGATGGCATTTAAGAGCAACAGGTTTTTATCGGCATTTCAAAGCCCAGAGTCAAGGGGAATCCAACCTCATGTCAGACAGATTAAGCAAGTGTGTATGACTGTTTGTATTTTTTAGTAATTTTATCACCACTTTCCAAAATCTTTAAACTATGCATGCCCACATCTGTAATTTATTTAATAAACATGATATCTTTTCTTCATCATAACATGAAAACAACCATGTTGGTCTTTACTAACTAGCTGTGTGACAAAGGAGCAGTGTTTTTCATCTTGGGAAAGCATAATTTTCTGTTACAGCACTGTTCTCCTACAGTTTATTGCCAACACTGTTTTGGGTGAAATCCCAGTTCTGTCATTGATAGTTACCTGCAAAATAGAACTGGAATGGACAGGTGGGCCAATGCTACCTTCATTATTTGCCTTTCTCTTTGTGTTCCCCCAAAGTCCGTGCTTTATCCCGTGGTCATCACGTTATCATGAATGACATATATTTCTACTGTGACCTAGATAATATTTTCCAATATACTTATGACTCTGATATTCAACTCAGCTTCAACAATTTCAACTCAGCTTCAACAATTTCTGAAGTCAGGAAAAAAAAATAGAACTCTGTAAACTGTAGTCATGGTTGGATGTCTCTGGATTTGTAATAAATACATTAAAAGCAAAACCAGTGATATTCTGTAGACAACAGTATGATGAAAATGCATTTGGTTAAAAACGTAGTCCAGTGGTGACTTGCATCTAGTGTGTTTTTTTTTCCTCTCTAAACTGTTGAATATCACTTGTGTCAGCAGCTGTCATTTGAAGCTTTGCTTCATAAGGCAGATAACCAGCTTTTATACACTTCCTGTATCTTCTGAAATCTTAACTCGGGTGAGTTACCATGCCTTCAGCAGTGTTATCGTAGAGCAGCAAAGCTTCCCGTCCTGCAGTCAGACCACTAATGGAATGGTTTTAACCTCTTTACAAAGTATGTTCGACAGGTGTTCTCCTTTATTTCTTATATTATATGATGCTTTGTTAACCTGTTGAGGGGGGCTGGCCCAGATACCCCTTTCAGCCGCAAAGCAGGCTAAAGAAATTGTTACAGAAGATTTAGAGATGTACACATGTTTGAAATGTCAGTAACTAATTCAGATTGTATTGATGTATGTAGATTGCCAAGTATTTTAAGGCAGAATAATATTACAGAGCTTTATAGAAAGAAATTAAGAACGGAAACTTCCACCAACAGCTGATTTGGTGATCCAATGTTCCCAGTACTGGTGGCTAAACTCTGAAACAGCTTTCTTCTAACTGTACAACTTATTACATAGAACGGTCTGTTCTTAGCTGAGCGTGTGTTCCTACACTGATCTTGTGCAGATAGTGTCACTTAACTAGTTTTATATTCCTTCCCCTTATCCCTAACAATATGTGATTAGTCCTCTTTTCCATTTTATTTCTTATGCTTAACACTTTTAGTCCAGTTTGCTATGTATGGACTAGGTTTTAAGGCATTCAGAAAGGCTTGTTGCGGTTACCATTCTGCGTAGATTCATCTTGAGTTAAAGTGAATTTCTTCCATTTTTTTCTTTATGTAAATATATTCTGGTACTTTAGTGCTCCTAATTTGCATTTATAAAATGATTAAAGTGTGTACAGTTGAGATGCCTTACAGTGTCAATCAGATTCAGTTAAATATTTGAAGTAAAAGAAAAACATACATAACTATGTCTGTTGGTATGGTGCCAGATTGCTGTACTAGTAATCGACATAGTAAATCTTGATCACTGATGTGCACGCAGTTCCTGGGTTAGTGCTAGGAAGATTGACATTGTACCGTTTTGGAATTTCACTTATCCCCTATTTAGTACACTCTCAGAGGTAGTATATGTAAGCAAGGTGTGTCAGTGTAACAGGAGGGCTTAACACTGAAAAAAAAATGTTTCTGATATTTTCTAATCTCTACTATAGATCACAGTTGTGATTCTGATGGGCTTTGATTGAAGTTTTGTGAATCAATGACAGTTCCATCAGATCTGCATAAGCATGCTGTCGTGGTAATGTTGTGGTGTGGGATAAGTCCTCAATAACTGCCCATGTGGGAGGGTTTGCCCCCTGCATTACCTTGCTTAATCTTGACAACTTTGAGGTGGCACAGCCTTGAACAAGCAGTATATTTTTTAAAGAAATAGAACCTCTAAAATCTTGCCTAGTTATTATATAAACTTCAGATGCACTAATAATTCTGCATGTAAATTGTTTTTGATGTAGCTTGTACTGATTAGCTTATTTTTGTGGACATTTTGATCTTTGCCTCCAAATGACCATGTTTTTCTGTAATTTCCCACTTAAACATAAAAAAAAAAAGAAGTCAGTCAATCGTGATGACCCAAAAGTGGTCTTCAGGTTTCTTAAAGGCAACCATGATATTCAGGAAGTGAGATATCTCCATTTCTGATTTTTTTATTGCTTCTCCTCAAGTACCATATGTTAGGTGATCCTGCTACTGGCAGGAGCAGAGATGCATTGACACAGACCTAGCCAGAAAACATTTCCTTTGCCTTTGTTTCTCCTTTAATGATGATTCTCATCCAAGCCAAGGTGTGAAACGTGACAGTACTACCTGTTAATCCTCAATGGCCTAAAATTTTTAAATAAATGAATGATTCTGATGAAGTTTGATATGAAAGCTCTTAATCATTAAAGTGTTTGAATCGTGTTGCAGCATTCCTGGATTCTTTGTGTGTTTTGGAAGCTATATCTGTTTTTTGTGTTGGTTCTAAATAAATTTTCCCTTGCTTCAGCAGTTGTTCTAGGCCCTCAGCTTCATCTCCTACATCATATGTGCTTCTTGACTCATCTGTCCAGAAGAAGACACCTGAGTTTTGCAGTTTGTCACAGTAATGACTTGGTGGTTCCAATTCCACTAATTTACTAGGTCTGAAGAATGCTGGCTGAAATGTCATTTCATCTTCACAACAGCCTTCCACTCAGAAGTCCTTTAAGTACGGATGGAAAAGACTTTTAGTTTGAGCTTCTGTCAGAGTCACAGATCTATTTTCCTGTCTGTCCCCTGTGAAATTACAGTAGCATGCTGAGCTTTTTGGTACTAGACTTACCTTTCTTTTTTTTTTCTTTGAGTACATTAATCTGTTGCTTCTGAATTCCATATAGATTAGGGTGCTTCCCCGCTCCTCAGCTATTCTTGGCGACAAATTCCAAAAGAGTTGCTGTCAGTGTTAGTCTGCCCTGATGCCAAAAGACTTGCTCTCAAGCCTTACACTAAAGTAAGTTACTTACACTATCTATAAAAAGGCTTGCACTTGGGACCAGGTTCCATGCTGTCATTGTTAAGTGGTCACTTACACTGAGAGCAAGTATTTTGAAATTGGGCCCATGCAGTTTGTAAGGCATTTCTCAGTAGAATATGTGTCGTCTTTGTCCAGTTAGGAACTCTTTTACTGTTTTGAGATATTTAGTTTATGCTGAAAAAATGTACTGCACCTCTACTTTGGTCTTGTGGCTTTGCTGGTGTTAAAAATGCTATCTTGGAAGACATTATTTGTGGTATTAGTTACTTCAACTTTCGACCAGTTGCTTTAACCTCGATGGTAATGAAGTGCCTGGAGAGGCTGGTCAAAGATCATATAGCCTCAATCTTACCTGTGTCACTGGACGCACTGCAGTTCACATACAGGACAAACTGCAATACAGGGGAAGCCATCTCACTAGTTCTCCATGAAACACTGACCCACTTAGAAGGCAAAAACTGCTATGCAAGACTGCTATTCATCGATTTCAGTTCTACCTTCAACACTGTCATCCCTTAGAATCTGATATCGAAGCTACTTCAACTGGGCATAGACTCTCATTTATGCAATTGGATTTTGAACTTACTTACTAAAAGGTCTCAAAAGGTTCGTGTGGGAGACAACATCTCCAGAAGTATCATTCTGAATACAGGAGTACCACAGGGTGTGTCTTAAGCCCTCTCCTTTTCACTCTGCTGACACGTGACTGCATGGCCACGCATGAGACGAATAGGATCATCAAATTCGCAGAGGAGGAGGCCTAAAGGAATGAGATTCATCAACTACTGGTCTGGTGTGACAGCAACAATCTAGCACTGAATGTCAGCAAGACAAAGGAGTTGATTGTTGATTTCAGAAGATCTCAAGTACCACACAAACCTCTAGTGATGAAAGGGATGACAGTGGAAAGGGTCAAGAGTACAAAGTTCTTGGGTCTTCATCTCACGGAGAACTTATCCTGGTCAGTCCATGTATCCAGCACAGTCAAAAAAGCTCAGCAACGCTTGCACTTTCTGAGGAAACTTAGGAAGGCAAAATTACCAAGCTCCATACTTCAGACCTGTCCTGACCAACAGCATTGCAGTCTGATATGGGAGCCGTAATAATCAGGATTGGAAGGCTCTCAAGAGAGTTGTAAGGTCGGCAGAAAGAATCATTGTCACCTCCCTTACTCCTCTGGAAGAGCTACACAAATACCGGTGCATAGGCAGGGCCAAAAAGATTTCCAGCGATCCAACACATCCTGCCAGTGGTCTGTACACTCACCTTTCCTCTGGCAGGAGATAAAGAATCCTGCACTCTAAGACCACCAGACTAAAAAACAGTTTCTTTCCGCTCTCCGTTAGACTGTTGAACTCTTTGAAAAAACCGAACCATGACGTCTGTTACATAACTAGACTATCAAGGAGCTTGTTTTATGGATGTGCAATAACTAAGTGCAATAATAAGGTGGATGTGCAATAACGAAGTGCAATAATAAGGTGGATGTGCAATAACTAAGTGCAATACTAAGGTGGATGTGCAATAACGAAGTGCAATACTAAGGTGGATGTGCAATAACTAAGTGCAATAATAAGGTGGATGTGCAATAACTAAGTGCAATACTAAGGTGGATGTGCAATAACTAAGTGCAATACTAAGGTGGATGTGCAATAACTAAGTGCAATACTAAGGTGGATGTGCAATAACTAAGTGCAATACTAAGGTGGATGTGCAATAACGAAGTGCAATACTAAGGTGGATGTGCAATAACGAAGTGCAATACTAAGGTGGATGTGCAATAACGAAGTGCAATACTAAGGTGGATGTGCAATAACTAAGTGCAATACTAAGGTGGATGTGCAATAACTAAGTGCAATACTAAGGTGGATGTGCAATAACTAAGTGCAATAATAAGGTGGATGTGCAATAACTAAGTGCAATACTAAGGTGGATGTGCAATAACTAAGTGCAATACTAAGGTGGATGTGCAATAACTAAGTGCAATACTAAGGTGGATGTGCAATAACTAAGTGCAATACTAAGGTGGATGTGCAATAACTAAGTGCAATACTAAGGTGGATGTGCAATAACTAAGTGCAATACTAAGGTGGATGTGCAATAACTAAGTGCAATACTAAGGTGGATGTGCAATAACTAAGTGCAATACTAAGGTGGATGTGCAATAACTAAGTGCAATGATAAGGTGGATGTGCAATAACTAAGTGCAATACTAAGGTGGATGTGCAATAACTAAGTGCAATACTAAGGTGGATGTGCAATAACTAAGTGCAATACTAAGGTGGATGTGCAATAACTAAGTGCAATACTAAGGTGGATGTGCAATAACTAAGTGCAATACTAAGGTGGATGTGCAATAACTAAGTGCAATACTAAGGTGGATGTGCAATACTAAGGTGGATGTGCAATAAGTAAGTGCAATACTAAGGTGGCTCACCTACACACTGAAGGACTGTAAAGTGCAATATACAAACTGTGCAATAATTCAGTCTAATCATAGATAATGCTGCTACTGTTTCAGATGTTCTTATTAAATTTCTACTATGATATTTTATTATTTTTTTCTGTATCTATATGTGCAGCTGTTTCCTGCATTGAGAATGAAGCATTGTAATTTTGTTCAGCTACACTGATGTGTAGTTTTGAATGACAATAAAGTTTTCTTTGACTTTGACTTCAGCTAGGATAGTGTCTCAGATAAAAACCTTACTAGTGACTCCTCCTTACCTAGTGTCTCATGAAGAACATTTCACTGAACACCACTCACTCCTACATCCCAAAAGGGGCTGCAGGTACTAATTTATATTGGTCATTTCATTTGTCAGATTTCTTTTCACAAATCATCTCCATTCTGTTATGAGAAGAATATCAAAGCTATCCTTTTCTTTAATGTTTAATTTCCTCTTTTAAAATTATTCATAATCAGAACAGTAAATTAAAAAAAAAAAATCAAGAGATCTGTAATTTTAAAGCCAAATTGGTTATCACGATCTGGAAAAGCTATTAATGTATATACTATTCAGTACATTGATGTAATCCTTCGTTCATTATAAATTGTGCATAGAAATTCCAGCACAGTTGTGTTTTTGTCTAGGTCTTCAAAATGAGTGTATACATTACTGCAGGCAAAATCTTTCTGACTTAACTGACTTTCTAAATTATCTGCAGAAGTCACAGATCAAAAGGAGTGTCTTGCTCCTTATTTTATTATGGATTATCTGATGGTATAAACATTGGCTCTAAATGATTGATACTGTTGAAGTGGCAGCCCTACCCCATGTGGAAAAAATGGGGGAAAAGGGGGTTGTGGATGGGTACGTACTGTTTTTCCCACCTAGACTGATTTTGAATAAAAACTACAAATGGTGACCAAACTGGCATCTGACAAATAACTGATAACCAATTTGCTGATGGACTGCATCCCATGAAGTGTTTAGGTGAAAAATGCATACTATGGACCGATTATCTTGTGCTACATCAAGTATTGTTGTAGACATTTACAAAAAAAAAGACATTTTGGCCCTGCGTCTGTAGTAAATTCCAAATTCAATTTGTTTTGCCCATTGTCCATTCGTAACAAGTGCGTATAAAAATGCAGTTTTGAGAAAACAATATCACAAGATCAATTCTTTTATGTTTTAACTCTGTTGTGTATCCACTTCACTAAGATTATTTACTTTACTCTTGGCATTCTTAATAAAAGAATTTCTCTTAAACTTAAAAACACTAGTAAGTAATTTTTAAACAAAAGTATAGAATAAAATCCTCTAAATTGAACTAATTTATTTGTAGAACTAAGTGTTTCATCAAAGGAGCAAAAAAGTATCTTTTTAATCCATAAATGTCTTTAAAAATACGAAGGACCATTCTTTGAAAGCAGTCATCCTTTCTGTTTAAGTCCTCATCTGTTTAAGTCCTCATCTGTTGAACAAGAATAATTAAACCTCTGAACACCACTGCTGTAAGAAAAGTAGCTATTTTAGAATCCCATATACTGCATCCAGTAAAAAAAAAAAGTAAAGCTTAAACATTCCTGTATAGCTGGGTAATAGAGGAACCCAAAGTGCCCCTCCACCTTGAAAGCCCAGACATTTTCCTTATGATTCTCGGGAATCTCATTCCAAAGAAGTTTAGCTGTTTTCCATTTCAAATTATGTATATATTCATTGGGAATAGCAATGAATTCATCAAAGGGAATAAAACAGTGTTGGAATAAAGGCTTTCACTTCATTTCTGCATGTAACACTAAGAAAAGTTTGTTAATGAGCTCCTATGTATTATTCTAGTACTCACCTATGCTGTTTTCACAATTAGACTTGCTTTTGTTAGCTTAGATTATTATTGTCATGTTCAGTGTTCTTTTACAAAAGCATGCTTTTAGGTGTTATTAGCACAACTTGCCATTACCAGGTCCGGTTTGGAGACTTTGTTTATCCACATTCAGATCCTGGCTCCTGATTTGTCATTAGTTTTATTTTAGGCTCCCATTAACTTCTGGTTATTTGTGTCCTAAGTTTGCACTCATTGTTTCATTGGTTGGGCATTGCTGAATGTCTATTGCAGAGTTTTATAGCAGGTACTGACTTCTCATTGGCTGTTTATGGTAGTCATTAATATGTAGATCAAAGGTGCTTTTGAAAGCTTTGATGTCATTTTTGAAAACAGGACTTATGACGTAGTGTATTAAATGGCCTGAAAGTCTGGACTGGCAGACAAAACCGCTAATCAGTTTAAAGCAGTTTCACTTTTATTTTCAGTTTTACTTTTACTCTTTTTAATACGTCACTACTTGAAAGTATCTAGAATGTTTTCTTTACATACTTGCATTATTATTATTGTTATTATAGTGATACATTGTGCTGTGGTTCATGGTCACCATTGTTGTCTAACAGTGCTTGACCTTCCAGTTGGTTTCTGATTGGGGTGCATGGAGTCTTTTTTTTTTTTTTTTTTTTTCCAGCCTCTTTGGGCCTCCTCATTAACGGTCTGCCCCCCCCCCCCCCCCCCAAGTGTTCCATGTGCACACAGGATTAACTGGCTATTCTCCTGCCCATTCCTGGGCTTTGGTATTTCTGAGGCTGGTCAAGGATCCTAAAAGCATCCTGGGGACTTTGCTCACCTGTGTTTCCAACTGTTTTTTTTCTGCTTATGTTCTACCCACTGCTTTTCCCCATCCTGCCCATGTTCATTGATTCTGCCAGAGGGCAGCTCAACTCTTTGGACCATGCCCTGCCTTAGGTAACCTATTAGTCAACTCTTTCTCACTCAGGATGGGCACAACCCTTCCCTGCCACTCTTGTCAGTCATCTGAGCCATTAATATAACCTGGGTCAGCTGGGCCATAATCAGGGCTTTATCCCTCTATACCACAAGATTTTAGGGGGATGCACATGGGTTCTTCTTGTCCTTTCTGTGTCTAGGTTGATTCTGCCAGGATCTCCCATTTCCTTCTCCATCTCACAAATGTGCTGTAGGGGAATTGGGTATGCATGCTATGCTGTAGTGAATCATGTGATGGTCTGGCATCCTGCATGAGAATACAATACCTGCCTTTTGCCCACTGAGCACCAGTATCGGCTCTGGCTGCCCTGTGAATTTAAACTGGATTAAACTGGGATGGGATGAAGGAAGGAATACATTTTAAAATGTGTTTGTTTACTTCTTTCTACTAATGCTGTGTCTGTTGGTTCATATCCTGCCTGAAAATAGTCTTTGAACTAGCCAGCCTAACCAGGTAGCAAATAAGTAAGCAGATGAGTAAATGTATAAAATGTATAGTCCATCTGTCCAGCACAGCAGAGTGCAGCGCATTTTCCTCTCACTGAGAAAATGGCAAATGTTTGATCATTCCAGCTAAAAACTTGGATTCTACCTCCTGTTTCCTTGATGTATGTGGGCTAAGCTTTGGAGTACCAGTCTGTCAGTTACATTTTGATACACACTTAATGGTATTCCAGTGCAATGAAAGAAAATGGCTGCACTAAAAACTTAACCTATGGCTAAAACAGGAGTTCCCAAATTACATACATGGTAAACTGAGACTACTTATGTATATGTTAAGAATATTATTGTGTCGCATAAAGCCCCACTTCATTCCAAAACACATACAATTTAATTATTTCCACACCAAAGTTATACTAATTCCAGAAAATAATTATATTATATCAGGAAAATATCACTTTCCCATAGTTTTTCTTTTGGCATTTATTTTTCTGTGGTTGTAAGCAATGAAGTTAAAGCAGATGATTAAGGCTTTGAGCAGTTAACAAACTTCTTCCTGTACCCTAGGTAGAAGGTTTGATCCTTTTTACCATTTGCTTACTTTGTGACTCTGGGCAAGTCACTTAACCAGACAGTGCTCATGGGTCACCCTTGCATTAGGGCACTTGTGTGTGTTAAATGCACTTACCTAGTTAATAACTGACTAAAAATTACAAAAAAAATAAATTATATATATATATATGTGTGTGTGTGTGCGCGTGTGTGTATGTATATGTGTGTGTATGTATATATATATATATATATATATATATATATATATATATATATATATAGAGGCCTACCTGATAACACCGACACGCCAAAACACCGACAACGAAATAACCGACACGAAAAAAACAGTTCAAAAACACGAAACTTCACATGCCCGACAAACCAAAATCCCGACAATCAACAAAACAAATACCTATCCCGAAAAACACACACACAACAGAAGCACACCAAAAACCTTACAAACCTACACTAAACCTTACATACACAACTATCTATGCACTAACCTTAACCCAAACCCTAACCCTAAGGTCCGTCACTATCGTACATTACCTTACCCGCACCCTAACCCTAACTCACTTAATCTGCCCCTAACCCTCAAGTCCGTCACTATCGCACACTTACCTGACCCGCACCCTACCCTAATGTCAGTCACTATTACACACTTACCTTACCCACACTCGAGGGACTTGAACCCCAGCACAGAAATAAATAGAACATGCTGGAGGGACAGATTCATAACCTAGAGGATCCCTTCGCTCTGGAATAGAATTCCAATTCATGTTAGGCAGAGCACCTCACTGACTCTCTTCAAGAAGAATCTTGATGAGTGGATGGGGGATTGTAGGTTTGTCCCGGGGATTACTTCCATGTCACTATTAGACAGAGGCACAGTAAACTAAACTTTAAAAAGGGCACAGTATACTCAAATCAAGGGGTGGCGTAAGCCAAACACAATCGGGCTAGGCTTACAAATGCCCCAGGGCAGATAACCTAGTATGAACCTATGAACACCCTGACCCTAACGTCTGTCCCTATAGCACACTTACCTTAATATGTCGGTGTTCTCAGCGTCGGGATTCTCAACTGTCGGTTTTCTCTGTTGTCGATCTTCTGGTGTCATTGTTCTCGTTGTCGGCGATCTGCGATGTCTGCATTTTCAGGTAGACCCATATATATATATATATATATATATATATATATATATGTATGTATGTATATGTATATGTATAATATTGTTTCAACCTATTGAAAGCCAAAAATGTGTTCTTCCAGCACCTGCAAGTGCCCAGAGTTGACTCCTACAGTTCATACTGAGTATCTTCATCTGTTGGTAACGTACATCTAAATATGACTGTAAATTCTTTTTTATGAGACCCATTGCTCCTATTACTATTGGAACTGTCAGGGTATTCTCCTTCCATGTTGCCCCAGTTTCTGCCTGAAAATCATGGTATTTTATGACCTCTCTAAGTATGACACTGTAATCACTGGGTGTAGCAATTTCAGTGGTAAGTGCTACTTTTGTCTTCTTTTAATGGACTACTATATCAGGTTTTCTCACATCTGTTTTGTTTTTAACTGTTGATAATGGGTGATCAATGTGTTGTGGCTCATGTTTCCAAGGCTTCTCAGCTACTTTGGTATTGTGTAGTGTTTGCACAATCTCCAGTGCAACAGTCTCCCACATTGTTGTGCCTTTCAGTATACAGACCCTCTGTCATTAATGTATCACATCCAGCAGGAAGATGTGCAACTTGTTTCCAGTTCTGTTTTACATAACCTCCATTTGTCTGTTTCTTCCACATGTTCATATAGCCCAATGTTCTGGGCTGCGAATATTAACCTTCATATTTTGGTTTAAATTCCCCTCTCCTTAACCATTCCTGCTTCAGATCCTGATCAACATGAGGTTGTTCTAGGAGTTTTTCTGAATTTGAAACTATATTTATGGCTCTTCCACATTTCTTGCCTTCTCATCTGATCTTTCTCCTTATATTATTTCTGATGTTTTTTGGCACGTTTAGTTGCTGCCTGATTTGTGTCTACTTTTGGTTTGATTTCCATTCCCCCTTGACATTGGTATGCTTCTGCTAAACTAGCAGGGAAGTGATCTTAGACTTGTTCTCCTTATGTTTTAAAACTTTCACTATGTTTAGATCTGGTGAAGTCAACAGATACGTACGCAGTCCTATGATTGCAGATCTATACATGTAATCAAGTTCAAGGAGGCCCATACATCCAAAATGGGGAATATATAATCATAGTATACACTGATTTTTATATTTTTAATTTGATAAGCAGGAAGCGTTTTTCTTGTTTTGCAATCCAGCTGATCCAGTACCTTTTGGGGCCAGTCAGTCACCCCAAAACTGTTAGTACAGGAAGAGTGAATTGGTTTATAGCTTGGACTTTGTTCCTAGATGTCAGGGCTATTTTCAACATTAATTCTAAATTAGTCCTTACTGAGTTCTGTTTGCATTTGTTCATGTTTTATTGTCGCTCCTTCATCAGTTTCCTAATATTTACATATTCCCTCCTGCTCAAGTTTATTTATTTCATATTCCTCTCCCAGACTGATATTTTCGTAGTCCTGCTTTTGCACATTTATCAAGACCAAATTGCAATCTTGTATCGTCTGAGAAAGTTTTGACTACCTGCAGTTGTGCTTTCAGCTCCTCATCTGATTAGCTATAAAATTTTAAATTATCCACAAAAAGATGCATTTTTACACTTTGTTGTTTTCAGAGAGCCAAAATGTAACCATGACCTAATCTTTTAACTAGACAGCTTAATGGGTTAAGGGCAAGAGAAAAGAGCAGCGGTGACAGAGTCACCTTGGAATATTCCTCTTTGTATTTTTATCCACGGTATAATAATTTGTCCTTTATCATGGCTTAGCTTCAGAGTGGTTTGCCACTGTTTCACGGTCACTGCAATGTAACTGATCAGTGTAGGGTGTATCTTGTACATCTGTAAGCACTCCTTTATCCATGAATGCGGATGCTGTCAAATGCTTTTTTGCAATCTGTCCGTGCCGTACTTAAATTCTTCCCCTTTTTAAAACAGTTGTCCGTTAAGAATTTAAAAACAAATGATCCTTTGTTCTATATAACTTTCTTTTGTTACCCTTTTGTTCTATTGCCATGATTGAATTTTCTTCTAAATGACTGTAAACTCTCTTGGCATGAATTCCAGTATAACTGTAAAACTCCACTGCCAATCATGAGTGGACAAGTGATCCGCTGTGGCGACCCCTAACCAGGAAAGGCCGAAAGAAGAAGTTTGTACATCATTAGAAGGCAAGTTATCGGTCTATAGTTTTTAGGATAACTTGTAGGTTCACTCCTCATTTTTCCTGTTAACCAGGTTGTTGTCTGTTTGGAATGCACATGTACAGTGGATATAAAAGTGTACACACCCCTGTTAAAATGCCAGGTTTTTTGGATATAAAAAAATGAGACCACAAATCATTTCAAAACTTTTCCCACCTTTAATGTGACCTATAACCTGTACAGTTCAATTGAAAAACAAACAAATCTGTTGGGGGAAAAATGTAAAAAAATAAACGTACAATAAGCTAGTTGCATAAGTGTGCACACCCTTAAACTAATACTTTGCTGAAGCACCTTTTGATTTAATTACAGCATTCTACCCCCACAGATGACTATAACAGTGTGCCATTAAGTTCTAGTAGGTACAGCTGCATAGCCAATGCTAGTTTATCCATAAGGGTGTGCCACAGTGGCAGAATCATATTGTAAAACCAGTCCATATGACCATAATCTGCCTCCTCTCCCATACAAGACTAGAAATAGCCTGTCTGACCTCAGCCTCTGACCTTATACCCTGCCTGCGAGGTTTGCCACATTAACTTTAAAATTCTGAACTAAATAAATGATAGTAAGAACATGCTGTTTGACCTATGGAATACATTTCTCCGTACCTTTAGCTGTACCTTTGTCATCAGAAGGTGTTCCCACTTATTCCTTACCTGTAAGAGTGCTTCCTCCCAGTTTGTGCAATAGCACCCTGTATAGGTGTTCTAACCTTACTCCAGAGACAAGTGTCAAACTTGGTAGAGATGACTCTAAGTAAACAACCTCACTCTCTCATTTACTGGTGACAGCATTTAACTAATCAGCATTAATACATTTAATAGGAAATCTTGCCACCATTGCAGTCCTGTCAGAGCTTAGACTAGGGTGCTACCTTGGATGCAAACTGTTGGGGGGGTGTGAACTGCAGGTGCTGATGTTGGGCTGGTGCAGTACTTGCATTAGTTAGTAATTCATGCTGATACTACATTTGTGGGCACAGCTAGAAACACTCATTGTATGGTAGCTTAACTGTAGCAAACAGCTTGCTAAAAATCTAACAAGGCTAACAATCAGCTTGCTACAGTTTCAAGAGAAGAGCTCTTTTATTGCTTCTCCAGCTGAAGCTGAGGAGGGTGCCTATTCCTGGAAATGTACAGAGCACCAGATGACTTGGCTATGGTTCTGAATCTTCCTGCAGACTTGTTTCTTGCAGTTCTTAGAAGAGGAAGAGCATATCTTTGTCAAGGTCCAAGAAGCCTTTAATGTAATAAATATTCTAAAGAGCCCAGTTCCTCCAATAAACGGTCATTCCCTGAATCAATAACTTTGTATTGGCACAATGACTGGAAAAAGACTGGTCTGATTTTAGTCCTGCAAAACCTAAAATCCTACTCTTGGTCCGCATTTCAAGTCCTCCTAGATACTAGATCTTGGAGGAAAGAATGGCAGCCTTCTACTCCTCACTTGAACCAACACAGTCAATTTGAGTCCGGGCCAAATCAGCATGTACGTAGCTTTTCCAAAAATATTTTCAGATGATGAGAGATTGGTTGTAGTGAGTAGCACCGTTAGTCCATATTTTTATCTGTCAGCACTGTTAGTCCATATTTTATCTGTTGGAGGGGAACAACTTTTTCCTACATGTCTTAGATTTGTCCCAGTCCTATAAAAGCTGGAAAATGAGCATCTGAAGGCTTCTAATATTTTTAAAATATACTTATGTGGAAGGTGTCTTAACAAAACAGGATTTTAGGTAAAACATCTTAATGACTTGCACCTTACTTAACTGTAGAAGGTACAACCTCTTCCACCTTTTCATCTTCCTCTTGAACTCGTTCATCAATGGTTTGAAGTTTATATCTACAATTAAATCTTTTCAGTGCTAAATTCATACCTGTGCACATGTAGTCCTGTAAACACCTCAAATGATAAAGCACCCTCCTTCGCCAGGGAAGCAGGCATGGATTTGTACAACAGAAAGAGTTCAGTCTTACTTGTATTCATTATGAACCTTGACTGTGTAGGACACACTCCTACCATGCATTCCGCTAACTTAGTTTCATACAATACCCATAGAATACAATGATCAGCAAATGTATTTAATGAAAATCCTATGAGCATGAGCGTCAGTGGTAAAAAGGCGTAGCCCTGTCTTGCTCCATTAGAGATTTCAAATAGTTGTGAAATAATATCATTAATGCTTAGTTAAGTCTGATGCACTGGTATACAAATGCCGCATTTTTCTAACAAACCATGGGATGGGAAATCCCATATCATTAAGGCTTTAGAAATTGACTAACATGGCCACTGCGTAAAGATCTTTAAATTCACCTATCTTTGCATACTTGGCACTAACCGCACTATGTAAGAACCACCACCTCTTCCCTTAAGAAATCCTTTAGGATACTGTTGCACTAATGTAGGTACAGTATTCTCCTGTCCATATGCCAGAAGTTTTGCATATGTTTTGAAGTCTAGTTACAAAAGGGGTGTAGATCTATCATCAAGTGATCTCTCCATGACTTATGGAATACTAGAACCTTGGTTCTTTTGAAATAATCTGAAAGCTACTAACCCAATTCACAGATTGGTTTAGTTGCAACAACATTACAGACACCTCTGTCATTAATGCTGTGTAGAAATCGGGGATCATGCAGGCTAGACCCAGGGCTTTACCAGATGCCAATCTGTGTGTTGCTTGGTTGACATCTATTAACATAATTGGTACTGTAAACACATACTGGAGTTGGTTGAGTCTGTGCAATTTCAAAGACTGAACAAATTGATCCTTCTGTACTTTGCCCTTCTTCCCAACTTTATGAAGGTTTCTGTAGTCCTGACTTTGATTTGAAGTCATATTGCCAAGTTGTTCCTTTAATAAACATCCTTATTAAACCACAGTTAAAACAGTGACTCTGGTACAGACACATCAGTATAAAAAAAACAAACCATAGTAACTTTTCTTTTATGAAGTATGCATGTTTCCTCTTTTGCAATGAGCATCAAACATTCTGTTTGACATTCCACAAACTGTTCATTTCCTGCCTTCCTTTGAACCTCACTCCTTCTCCTGCTGCATATATTGATGAACATCATGTCACTCTTACAGTAGACTAAAAAAAAAACACTGGAAACATGAGCCACAAAGCATCATAGAAAATGATGAAGTTTATATCACATGGGATCACCCATTACCAACAGTACAAAAGATAGATGCTAGAAGACTGGATATAGTGGTCCAAGAAAAGAAGACAAAAGTAGCATTGATCATTGAAATCGCCACACCCAGTGACTATAGTGTTTTGCGTACAGAGACACACACAGTCATAAAATACCAGGATCTGCCGGCACAAACAAGAGCAATGTGGAAGAAAGATACCCAGGCAGTTCCAATAGTACTAGGAGCAACGGGTCTTATAAAAAAGCATTTACAATCCTATTTAGATATGTTACCAATCCATGTAACCCCATACAAATTGCAGAAGGAGTCATTACTGGGCACATTGCAGGTGCTGCGAAGAGCACTTTTGGGTGACATCAAAGAGTGAAACAATACTAATTTCATGAAGTTTAATCGTACTTTGACTTGGGAATGGGGTCCATTCCCGTCATGGTATTAGAAAACCAAAAGACTTGGACAAATTAAAAATAGACTAAGCTATTTAGGTTACATCCTGCCAAGGGTATGACCAACCGACCAACTTTTCAAAGCTTATGGGCACCTTTCACATGCTGTTAACTTCTGGGATCTTCAGCAGACCTCAGTATAAAAAGCATTTAGAGTCCCAAAAGCTAAAGAGTTTCTTGCTGTCAAAGTGCGAGCCTTCTGTTAGCTAGAGATCTTTCAAGACTGGACAAATAAGTCCCCTACTGGGGAAAACCTTCTACATTGTTATTCTGAGAAAAACTTGTCTTTAATTAAATTAATTAATTAGTGTTTGTTTCTTTGTTTTTTTACTAAAAAGCTTGTATATCTGGGACCGTCTCAACTTGTCAGGGGAGTTTTACTTTGTGAATGCTTGAATAAACAAACTGTATAAAAATCTACGTTTACCATTGTGTTCTACATTATGAGTGCTAGGGGCAGGAATTTCTGCATTTGGTGACTGTCAGTGTATTCCTTAGCCTCAAAACCTCCTTTTTTCTGTTTAAGTTTAATCGCTCTCCCAGGCTGCATTACTCAACTTCAGTGCTTCTTTCTTAGTTGAATCTGTGGAGCAGTTACTGGTCTCACTTTTTCCCGCAAGATGAAAAAAAGTTGTAAGGAAGCCTTTGGATATTAGGTCAACTCTAGTTGTGCCTTAGGTTTAGATTGGTGACTCTGCAGCAGCAGCTGTATTTAGTTACCAGGACCATTTGTAGGTTTTCACTGGTCCCCTCTGGTTTAGCACTTGCAGTTTCTAAGGACTGGAGGATAGACATGTCGGCTGTGGCTTTACAGTTGCCATCCATGGGTAAGGGAGAACCACGCTTGTTGGTCTCTGAGGAAGGGGCAGGTGAAGGTCTACCACATAGGTAGAAAAGTGACCTGAGCCCTGGGATAGTATGCCTGCTATGGTTTGAATAGTATACTTGCTTTGATTTGGGAGGATTTGTTGTGTTTAGCTAGGAAGTTAATTTCTGATTTTACTTTACCTAGATTCTCTTCAGGAAAGTAAATGCTCCTTCACTTTCTGACTTTGATTTGCAGTTAAAAGAGCAGGGACTAGAGGGAGAATGTTTTGCTTCAGGAATTTCTTCTCAAACTGAAGTCTCTGATTCTGAGGAAAGTATTGCTTCAGCTTTCCCTCCAGAAGACCTTTCTTTTTCTGAAACTCTATTTAAAATTAAATAGATTTTTCAGTGAGATCAGAATGAAATTCCTGTAACCCAACAAATGTTTTTTATTTGTTGCAGTTGGATATTATGCTGTCTGCAGCTGTTCTCCTGTTTTATCTGTTTGGAGAATGTTCTTCTCACAGCTTGTAGTTTGACAGTCAACCTCCTTCCCTCGGAAGTCGAAAACATTATACAGGGTACCTCAGGCTCAGTAAATACTATTTTTTAACGCTAAAGCAGACACTACAGTGATTTTGTATTCATATTGCTAATCTAACTTCCATCGACAAGGATAGGATTTGATAAACTTGGAAAGAAAGTTTGTTCTTCCACTTTAATATTCAGAATTTTAAACTGCCAAGGTCAGATGCTAAGTTTTTTACTTCTGCCTTTTATAGGTTCATAGGACACCAGCCCAGTTGTATATTTGTATTTTCATAAAATGAATGCAGTCTTTTCCTTCCAGTTTCTCTGGTATGACAGAAAATCTCAGGTTTTCCCTGTATGCTCTGTCTTGCAACTCGACCAGTTTTTGAAAGATCTCTTCTTGAGCAGAATCATACTCAGCCATCCTTTTCTTCATTTCAGCTTCTGATTATTGTAGTTTTAACAGCTCATCTGAATGAAATGCGGTGGTGGTGCTGCGGTAGCGTTGTCGCCTCACAGTAAGACGTTGTCCTGTTCGATTCTCAGCGAAAGCGTTCTCTTTGTGGAGACATGCGTGAATGGGCGTACCTTCGTTGAAGGTTGTGCGTCAGGGCTGGCAACTTGGCATGTAAAAATCTACTGCCAATCATTAGCGGGCCGGAGTTCCGCTGTGGCGACCCCTAACCGGGAAAAGCCGAAAGACACAACAACAACAGCTCATCTGAATAGCTTGTCAAAGCTGCTTCTGTTTTTTTTCCAGGCTTTTATTTGACTTTATATTCCTTCAGGGTTTCACTTATTTTAAGCACCTCTTTGTCCATTTGATTATTTTTTCCCCTCAAAATTACTGGAAGACATCTCTTGTATCAAAGCTGAAACTTGAACTGCTTTTACTGAACAACTACAAGACTACTCAGCCTGAGTTTTCTCTTCTGCTTTTCTAGTTGATTTTCTGTTACTTTTTGTAAATTTCTTCTCTTTTGGCCTACAAGAAGTGTAATTACAAGCCAGTAGCTGAAGTATAACCAATCTGATTGCATTATTTTTTCCCCAGATTTCTTTGGAGTGGGATCCCACCATGGCATATTGATCCTGCCTTTCTGTTTTATGCTTTTGCATTGTTTGATCCTGCCTTTCTGTTTTATGCTGTTGTATTGTTTGATCCTGCCTTTCTGTTTTATGCTGTTGTATTGTTTGTTGCATCTTCTCTAGTTGTTATTGACAGTAATCTGTTTAATTTCTCGAATGCCATTAGCTGTATTTTTGCATTAAGGCAGATGATGCTTCAACTGTAGCTCCTGTAGCTTTCACATCCTCCATGAGAATTGTATACTGTCGCCATCTTTTTTGCTTTCTGTAGCTTCAGAAGTAGGTTCTGCAGTTACTGAGCATCAAAATTCCTTCCTTAACATTTTACCATTAAAGCTCACTGTAATTTGCAACAAAACATGGATCCACTGCTTTGTATTTACAGATAACTCCAAGTTTTCTGCTTTTCAGCTGTTGCACAGGACCTGCTGAGAGAACTGCCTGATCAAAGCTGTTTTCTGGCATCTTAGTTTATTGGCGTCCTTTCTCCTTGGCCTTTTTTTTCCCTGAGCTATGGTAATCTATCCATATAGCTTAGGTTACTGAAACAGTGATCTATGCTGGGACATGGTACAGTTGTGTAATTAAAACTTACACTGTAGATGTTATAATAGATCACTGTTAACAGTAGCCTACCGCTCCCTCCAGCCATGCTTTTCTTGTTTGTATTTTTGGTGCTGCAAGGGTATGGATTTGTCCACCCTTTTTTCTATATAATTATTGTATGGTTTGATTTCTAACATTGTTCTTCAAAGATCTTGCCTCCCTCCTGCACAAAAACATGCCCTGAAGTTTTCATGCTCCAACTACCTTTTTCATGGAGAGCTGCTCCAACTCTGACAGCAGGAGCACATGGAAGATGCCCTTAGGTTTTGGAAGCTGGATGGTTAACAGTGAAGTTAAGATCCCATTAAATTATTTCTTATTCAATGCATCACTTGAAGTTTGTCTTTCTGGAGTGTTTTTTTTTTCAATCTTCATTGCCTGTGTCCTTAGGGAGGATTCAGTCATACATTTTATATAAATGAAATCAAACCATATTGACATATTTTCAGTTGCAAACATTATACTTCATGTATAATTTTCTAAGCAGTCATTGTCTATCAAACATTACATAGCTTATTCAATTTCTGCCTTCCCATAAGCTTCATTCCTCTTTCAAAATATTATTTTGCATATATTATTCCCAGAATTCCCATTTTTTTCTATGTAATTTGCACCTTCCCTTTTCTAAAGATTCCACTTCCAGTACTTTTATCTCCGTTACTATATGCATTACTTTAAATGGTTGGTTTAGCTTTTTTATTTCTTCTTCTTCTTCTTCTTTCGGCTTTTCCCGGTAAGGGTTCGCCACAGTGGATCACCTGTCCGCTCATGATTGGCAGTGGAGTTTTACGGTATCGAGTTGCCAGCCCGGCGCCCAACCTTCCACAGAAGGCACACACATGCACACACTCACACCTAGGACCAATTTAGTGTGTCCAATCCACCTACAGCATGTCTTTGGGATGTGGGAGGAAACCGAAGCACCTGGAGGAAACCCATGCAATCACAAGGAGGACATGCAGACTCCACACAGAAGGCACCCCAGCCGAGAATCGAACCGGAGAACCTCTTGCTGTGAGGCGGCAATGCTAACTGCTGCACCACCGTGGCAGCTTTTTTATTTCTCTTTTCTAGTAATTGCCTTTTTGGCAGTGCTAGAATTAAATCCAGCAAGGCCTTACTGTAGGCAGTTCAGATCCTGTATCATAGCTGAAAAAAATAATTTCTTTAGTTACACTAGTTTGCTCACCTGGTATTTCTGACAGAGTAGTCTGCAAGGAATTTTTAAAGTATGCTAAGTCATTATACTTCCAAAAAATATGTTCCCAATTATTTCTTTCTTCCCCATCACATCTCCAACAGTTGCAATCTATCTGAGAAAAAATTATTTTGAAGTCTGCTGTGGATATAAAAAATATCTATGCAAACGCTTCCAAGCAAAAATCCTAATTTGTCTAGACTTTGCATATTTGGGAGCCATACATATATCCTCCCATTGTTTTTTTGTGAATTGCTTATCCAATCTCTAATTCCAATCCTTTGTAACATTATCTGATCATTTCTTATAGTTGTCATGCATTGTTTTATATGCCCTCCTAATTTATCCCTTTTTAGCAGCAGCTGTTGTTCTACATTCAAGTAAAAATTCTACCAGTGCTGGTCTTTCACTCAGAATCCCCCTATTCCTTTCTGTTTGTCTGTACTCTTATATCAATCCTTGATATGAAAGGCAGTCCCTTGCCTGCAGTCTAAATGTGTTCTTGGCCTCTTCCCTTTCTGTTTTCCTCTCCAATTATTTTCTCCCAATACTTTAGTTTGCCAGTTTTCTCCAGTAAATTCCAGCCCCCTTGCCTATTCTGTTTACTCTGATTACAGTCATTCCTGTTGGCGGAATCTCCTTTCTCCTTTTCCGTGCTGGCTTAGTTCTTAGAATACTTTGATACTTTATGAATATAATATTCTGTATGGCTATAATTATTCTGCTTAAGGATCTGCATCCAAAATCCCAATCCCTCCTTATTTCTTGACCTCCCCCCTGATTCATCATCATCCCTTTCCACTTTTAATTATAGTTTTTTTGCGTGTATTGTGTTTAGGAGCCTTAACTGTGTTGCTCTGAAATATTCCTTCAAGTAAGGTAATCCCAAATCATCTTGTAATATTGGAAGGATCATTTTTGTCCCACTTGAGTCTTGCTGTCTTCCCCTTCCAAATAAAATTGTTCAACTATTTATTAATTGCTATCCACAGCTTTTTCTTTGGTGGATAAAAATATGCTTGACTTTTGTATAAAACTAAAGAAACTAAAAACATTTTCAATGCTTGTGTCTTTCTATCCATATCCATAAAACAGAGCTTCCAGTTTCTCAGTTTTTGTATTATCTTTTGTTTAGTCTTTTCCCACATATCCTTAGCTGCCATAACAGAATCCTTTATAACCCATACTCCTAAGTATTTCATTTTATCATGTCCCTATAAATATGGGTATTGCTGAACCCATTCATGTGTGGGGGTACATAGTGTACAATAATTGTCTTTGTTTTATCTTCGTTAGTTTTGTATCCCAAAAAGACCTGAAACTCTCTCAGAATGTTCCAGAACACTGAAATGTCCTTTTTCTGGTTTTATCACATACAGAATGATATCATCTTCAAATAAAGACGACTTTTCTTGATTAGCATACCAATTATATCTTGAATTTCTGAGTACCTTATTTTATTTGCCTGTGGTTTTAAATGTAACACAAATAAAGGGGAAAGGGGACACCCCTGCCTGGTTCCTTCATTCAAAAAGAACTTATCAGAGAGGACCCCGCCACTTTAATTTTTGCTTGTGGTCCCTCCTATAGCCTCTTAATTATCCTTATTGTGTCAGGGGTTGCAAATGCTCCCATTGCCCTGCTAATAAAATCTCAGCTTACTCTGTTCAATGCTTTCTTTGCATCAAGCCCCACCAACAACAGTAGCATTTTCTTATGTTATGCATCCCTCTGGATCCTCCATTTATCCATCATTGTTCTATTAATATTGTCAAGTGTTTGCTCTCCACTCCTCAAAACCACATCAATCCAGATATATTGATTTTCTAAACACCTTTGCCATTTTGTTTAGCCATTATAGACATAAACACTTTATAATTATGGTTTAGAATAGAAATGGGCTTATATGAAGCTGAATCTGATAGGTCTTTACTATCTCTAGGTATTAATAGTCACCACAGCTTTCTTCCAGGATGATGGTGCTTCTCTTTTTAAAATACTGCTAAACATAGCCTTCTAGGTCTTTTATCAGTTTTTTCCCCTCCTAGCTTCCAAACTTCCATAGGAATACCAATTATTCCTGGAGAGCTTCTTGCAGATTGGTTATAAATTACCATTTTTATTTCATCTGCACCTTTTCTAAGTGTTAATAATTGATCCTCATCTTCCTTTAACCTTGGCATATTTAATTCTTCCATAAACATATCCATTTCTACTTTTTCTTGATTTTCACATTTCTTTGCTTTAAACAAATTTTTATAAAATTTTCAAAGTATTACTGTATTACTATCTCTACAGGATGTCTGGTTATTTCCCTTGTTATAGGCTCCCTAAACTTGGCAATAACCCTTTCTAGTTTCTGTTGTCTGAACTGTTGTTAGGGTTACCACCTGTCCCACTTTGCGAGGGACAGTCCCTCTTTGGGCAGTTGTGTCCTGCAAAAAAATTGTAAAAATGGCAAATGTCCTGAGATTTTAGGACAAAATATTTTCCTACATTTTATGTAATAGTTGCATAAAACAGTTATTCTGTATCTGAAATACCTAAATATTATAAGAAACAGAATAAGCAACTAAAATACTACAAGAATAAGCTTTAGTTAGGCAAAAAAGTGAAGTTCTGTACTTTGTACTGGCCGTGGGTATGTTTTGGCCTGTAAAATCTGATATTTGTACCAAAATTGTCCCACTTTGGGCATTTGAAAAGGTGGCAACCCTAACTGTTGTGCTAAAAACTTTTGTGCTCTGGAATTATTAAAAAAATGTTTAACAGCAGTCTTTCTTACCTTAGGCATATTATCCATGTACTACTTTATTTTCTCTTTAGCAATATGCAGTTGCACCTCTTCTTGTTTTGAGATATTCCTCTTACTTTGCAATACTTTAACCTTTGTCAGTCCCTCTAACTAATTCTGAATAATTCTTGTTACTTAATCATATCTTTTATTTCTACCTTATTTTGTTTTCTACTAAACATTAATGACATGAAATATGGTGTTTGCTTTGGAGTCCCCCTCTAATTTTAACAAAGTCAAAAAGAGCCGAATATTTTCAGTTTTTCTTGTTCAGCCATATTTCACAAATGTGAGTGATGCTTTTTAGTCCTACATTTATTCATTGATTTCCAAGTTGCTGGTTTTGTTGTCCCCATCTCCCAATTCAAGTCTCTGGTTCATTTCCAGTATACTCCTGATTTGTCTAGTGAACTCCTGTGCTTTTATCTCTCCCTCTAAAGCATTTTCCTTTGGAACATTGGGAAATGTTTCAGTGTCAAAGTCTCTCTATGAGCTTTATCATCAGAAGAATAAGTAGTAGAGTCCCTTTTGTTTGATAGCTCACTTTTTGTTGGAGAAACTTTTGTATTTCCTCTTTAACACGTTCAGTGTCAAATATGACACTCCTCCAGGAAAAAAATATTCTGAAGATAGCTGGACATAGCAGCTTGAATCTCATACCTGCCTCTCAATATTCCCTGAATGTTGGAATACATTTTCTCCTCTTCTGTCCGGTGTACAGTGAGTAATCATTTTCCACAAGTACTCTACTCTCTGCAACTTTTAGTACTCTGTCCTTCTTACACATTTTTGTTAGAGTCAACTCTTTCTTTTGGTAGGATTATATCCTTACTATTTTGGCTGCTTTCTAATGGCCAGGTTTGGAGCATACACATGATGCACCCTTTCAATTAACAACTCCTGCTGTGGAGTACCAGTCTAGTTGCTTATTGGTGCTTTTATAAAATGAATACAGTATGTTCCTTTTAGTTTCTCTGGTACAGCAGAATATCTCAGGCTTTACCTACATGCTCTGTCCTCTAATTCTAATATGTTTTGTTACATCTCTCCTTGAGCAGTCTCATACTCGGCTAGTCTTTTCTTCATTTTGACCTCTGATTTTTGCAGTTTTATCAGCTCAGGAATCAACAGAGAAATGTACAAACTTCCTGAAAAAGGGAATGAATAAGGGATATGGATATAAACACACTTGAGATCCTGAGATACCAGATAAGTCTGAGGAAGCAAAAGAGAGAACAAAGTCTAAGGGGATAACATTGAAAAAGAGGGCTGTTTAAAGTGTCTTCCATTTTTTCCAGCCCTTTGTTGTTTGAGTTGATATACTCCTTCAGTGTTTCATTTATTCTAATCAGTTCTGAGCACATTTGATTTATTTTGTCCTCTACATTTCTAGAAGTCATATCTTGCACAAAAGCTAGAGCTTGAATTCCTTTTTGCTGAACAGCTGCAGGACTCTTTCCAGCCTGTGCTATTTCCTCACCTTTAGTGCCTGATTTTCTTTTTCTTTTTCATTTAGGTTCACTAAATTTTCTCCTTGATGGCATCCAGGCAGTGCACTTACTAGCCAGTTACTGAAATTTACCCTAAAAGACATTCACTGTCTCTATTTTCTGAGTTTCTGTTTTCACACTGGAAGAACTGAAATCAAGTTGTTACTCATGTGCAGCCTTCCTGGAAATATCACAAACGCAATTGGGAAGAGCCAGATTGTCTCCTTTTATTTTTAGTGCCTTATGTAAGTGTCCTTTTTGCAATGGATGGAGTAGCATCTTTTGGTTGACAGCTGCCATAGTCACTAGGAAATGATAATGTAATGTTAGCAAAAAAAGTTTTTGTAATTTTGCTCCCCCCCACTCTCTTGGTCATCAGGTCTATCATGGCTAGTTGGTCCATTAATTCAACATCAACAGGTCATGGGTTGAATGGGAGGGAACATCGTTTGGACAAATATCTGGAGTTGTTTGAGATTTCCTGCTTATAGCCCTGCCCCTGCATATACCCTGTTCTTTGCCTAGGAGGGACTGTATAATGGGTTTGGTTATAGAGAGTCCACTCACTTTCCTCAAGGGCTGTTCCATCCAAGCAGTCCTGCTCCTCAGTGGTTGATACTGCAAGTATATAATGAATTTAGTGCTGATATGTGATTCATACTCTTATGAGTTCTTATGAGTTCTTACCCATTTTAGCTTTGAAGTCTTTTGTGTTTATCGTGACTAAAGAGGGTCTCACAGTTTGAGTTCTGGAAATTGCTGTGTACCGGGGTTTGTTAAAGAACTTGCACTTGTCTTTTCATGCACAAATATAAGGCAACTGTCTGCACTAATTACTGTGATCCATTTTCAAGAGTTGGCCTGCTGACTGGACTGTGGAAAGCATAAAGTGGTTGTAGCCCTAGTCATCTCTTCAGATTCAAGTTCTGTATGCATCATGTGGCCACATCAGTGTGGGGATGGGGGCTTGCATGATTCCTTAATGGATTCAGGAGTATTATTTTTTTAGAAAAAAGTTCTCTCTCATTGTTTGTACATTTAGACCTATTTGACTAGACTACTGCCAAATGCTGCAGCATGTTTATTTTATGATTACTTCTTTTTTATTACTAGAAAATGTAAACACTTTAGTGCCCCACATTTCACACATTTCGTCATTTAAGCTTCAGCAGTCTGTTCTTATATTAGCTTTAACACTTTCAGTCATTTGTAACTTTTCTGGTATTTTGAATTTAATGTGTTACATTACACACCAAATTCTGTTTGTATGACTTGTCCAAGTATGTGTGTGTGGAGGGGGTCTGGTATGGCTGCATTCATTTGGTAGTGAGGAGAGTGTGTCAAGACAGCCTTGGAGTTTGGTGGGGACCGGAGGACATATCGTTCATTATCCATTGCATGCTTCTAGTCCTGAACAGGTCTTTGGCTGGAATTCTGAAGGAGGATAACCACAGGTTGTTCCTGTCCACTGCTGCCCACCTCCTCAGTCCTTTACCCCAGTATTCCTTAGTCATAGACTGTCTTTAAAGAGAAGTCTGTATCCTCCCACCCAGGGTTAGATTAGTGACTGACTGGTTAGAGACAGACGTGCCAGCTCTTGTGAGTGGTGGTGGCTGTGGTAGTCTGGGGATCCAGAGAACGTGAAGGACGCACACACACACACACACACACACACACACACACACAGACACACACACAGACAGACACACACACACACACACACGCACATACTCTGGATACTGGAACAGTTTAACAAATAGTTTCATAGGTTATGTACTAGGCTAGCTGTCCTTCCAGGTAATTTTAAGCCTAGTGAGTCTCCTTTTTGTACTCTGAATGACCTACCCCATTTAGTTATAGATTAGCATTACCTATCTCATGGTCTATAATTATATATTACCCCTAATGAAAATAACTGGCATCATACTATAAATAATTTGAGGGGACCCATGCAAGGGTTAAAGCACTTAGGAGCTGCCCCTGTACGATAGTAGTACAGGGGGCAGTTCTGGGGTAAATTTTATGTTTCACATCCGTAGAGCTAAGTTGCGCTTAAATACGGACATGGATGAGCTTTGTTTTATGTGGCTTGGGAATCTGTTCCACAGTTGTAGTATTCCCTGTGAGATATACCTGTCCCTCTAAACTGTTCTGTTGATGTTGCAGAAGAGGTGTAGATCCATGGACCAAATATTTCTGATGCAGTTTGGCTTGCTGATATGCAGTAAATGCATCAGTAATCAGCTGGAGGCTGCATTTTATGCCAGACACAGGTCACCTGTTATACCGAGTATAGTGACAGGGCTTTGAGTCGGTCCATGTAGGACATGTTGTTTAGGCCTTGTATCCTTTTTAGTAAGGTATCTCTGTGGGTATTCCATTTGCTGCATGTGTCTGGACAGATGCATGCCAAAGGGGCCACTATGTTCAATGATTGTCCTAGTGAGGGCTGAGAAAAGGGGGACAGTGACCTCCCTAGATCTAGACACAATCCCTTTGTTTATAAGCTGTGCATTACAGAAGAACTTTCTTACAACAATAGACACATGTTGGTCAAAGGTTAGGTCACTGTCCACATAAGTTACCAAATGTCAAACAACTGGGTCAACTCTTAGGGGAGTTTTTTCAATGTGGTAGTTCCCTGGGGTAGAAGACTTCCCAGACTTTCTGAAGGCTACATTAATGCATTTTGTGGCCTTTTGTTTCAGACCATGATTTTGACACCTGTTGCTTATTTGAGGCAAACCTTCCTGCAGGATGGCTGAGTCATTTGGGGATTCACTGACTGCTCCTAGCTTACATTCATCTGCAAACTTAATCAGCCAGAGGTCTGTGGTATTGGCTTTTGCTTCAGAAAAGTAGATGACAAACAGGAGAGATCTCAGAACCCTGAGAAAGATACATTTTTATTCCAGGAAAAATTAATCTAAATAGTTCTGTTCTCTTGGTCAAGTAGGTTTCTTGTCATGGGCTATGGGCAAATAACATTTACATCAGATAAACTGTGGTTAAGAATCTTGCAGAAGAAATGGAAGTAGCCCATACAGTTAATAAATGGTGTTAAAGTTGGTGCTCAGTTACAATGCAAAAAATAAATGATACAATGATTGCCGTCCAAATACAAGGTAATCCGTTTAACATTACAGTTAAGTAAGTTTATAGTCTTGAGATGGAAGAGGAAGATTATGACCCTTCTGTTGTGAATATAAAGCACCTTTAGGATATTATCTAAAAAGGATGTTGCATTAATTTCACTGCATTGACAGCACCTTCAGGAGTGCGTGTGTATTACCTGCAACAAGGAACCTACCATGCCCAGTCTGCATAGTGGTATGCTGCTTAACTATAAGGTTGCACATGTGGTAGTCTGATATTCTGTTTAATGATAAGTGGTATACTGGTCAGAAGTGGAGGTAGGGTTGGTCGAAGGGGAAAACTGCCCTGTGCAAAAGGTGTTGGAGAAGGGGCAGAAATGTCCAACGTTGATTGGTTGGTAATGTAGTACCTGCAGATGCCCTTCCATGTCATTGTTGCAGTACTCCTTACAATAGGAATCCCCTGCCAAGGGCGGCCGAATGTCTGTCCAGTATACCCTGCCAAGGGCAGCCCAATTTCCGTCCAGTATACCAAAGCCTCTTGGTTGCTTTAAGATGCACCATGTGTCACACATATTCTTTTCGCATACCATAGGGCAAAAAGGTGACATTCAGATGTACCATCCTCAGAACAACTTTGCCACCAGTCCGAATGCCATCTTTTGATTATCACTCTGAATGCTTGTTCCATTGCTATTTCACCAAGCCATTACAGATAAGTGCTCCAGTGGGGGTTTTATTGTATTATCTTTCTTTTGCAGTGTTGTTGCTTGTGGGGTTTCATGCCATCCAAGAAGGGTAAATACCAGTGTGAGAGAAAGATTCACCATAAAGACCATCACGAACAGTGTCTGTTTTGCCTTGGCACTTAGAACAGGATTTATGGTCTTGCATTCTGTCAGGCTTTTGTTCCCAAAACTCTTCATAGTAGGCTTTCTTATTTTAGTGCTTTACCTTGTGATTAAACATGTTAAGCGTCTTGCGAAAGACATGATGGAGAGAAGTTCCAGCTCCAAGGGACAGCCTTCTGGGAAAAAGGAGGCCAAGAAACCTAGGTCAGAGTCTTGCAGTTAAGCCTCCACTAGATGTTCTTCCTGAGGCAAGTGATAGCTTGGAGGTTCACCGGGCTGCATTGATGGATTCTTCTGCTGCGACTGGGTTGGAGGTCAGTTGGGATCTGGCCTTAGGAACATCTGAGGAGACATTGCAGATGTCTATTTTGGATGTTCAGGGGCAACTGCAGCTCATTATTTCCAAGGGGCCTAGGTGTGTTCTCCAAATTTTCGACAGAGAAGCAGTCCTACTACTAACATTGAATGCTGTCTGGGGTCAGCCTTCTGAATTTTATTAGGCAGATGTCCCCTTAAAGCAGAAGACTAAACCTATTTCCTCAGCTCCTAAGGATCCATAGAGTGAATGGCAGTCCTTCACTCGGGGTTTGCTTATTGATTTGATGGCTTTAAAACCTCCTCAGGAAATTTCTGTTCCAGCACCCCCCCCCCCCCCCTTAGTCCTCTACCACCCGTAAGAGACCCAGAGAACAGGATTCCTCCTCGGAGAAGGAGGCAGATTCAGATGAGGAATCCCTTGTTTACTGCTCCCCGATCGCCTGTCTCTTGGATTATGGATCACAGGAATTTGAATCTACCAGTCCTGATACTCCCTTTGAAGAGATTTCATTTGGGGTCACTATCTCTAGGATGATGGAGTTCTTGAAATGGGATTGTGCTCAAGCTTTTGACATTCAAAAAAGGTATTCCAAGCTACTGCAGATGGATTCTCCAAGACATTCTGAGATCCCTCCTGTTTAGGCTGCTTTGTTGGATGCCTTTTCTAATGCCTCTAAGGCTCCAGATTCTCAGCCCCTGCCCCTAAGAAACCCAATGATTCTGTAGGATGCCCGAAGACAGTAAGTTTTTAAACAGGTATCCTTCTGCTGATGTCGGTAGCTTCCAACAAACTTTCTCAGTTGCCTCCTTCTCCTAAGTTACTGCCTTCTGATAAAGATAGCACAACCATGAAAAGGCTAGGCAAGAAGATCCTTATATCTGCTACCTTGGCTTTTAGGGCTGTTAATTATTAGACTCGTATGCCCAGGTACTTGTTGGCTCTGATTTCTCAGGCCTGTGACATGATTTCTGATCTTCCAGACTCTGCGAGCAAAACTTCTGCTCTTTCCCTTTTAGGGACTTCCTCCCAGATGACTCGTCATTCCATCAAATGTAGTTATGATGCAGCAAATGCTCCTTCTAGGGCTGCTGCTTTTGGGTCAGTGATAAGGTTTTCTTGGCTTCGGCTTCAACCTTTACCTGATGATATTAAGGTTAAGTTGATGGACGCCCCTCTTCATAATAAACACTTGTTTTGCAAATCCGCTGTTGATTTGTTTAAGTCCCTTCAGGATAAGGGCAAGGCTTTACAGCAACTTAAGCTTGTATTTGTTTCTACTCTGCCTAAATTTCAGAGAAACTACCCCAAAAAAACAGCCTTTGTGTGCAGGCAATCTCACCCTCCTTCTAAGGGTAAAAAGGGTGGCAAGCAGGCTCCTCCTGCAAAGGCTACTCAGACTTCTGTGCCTCAGACGTCTTCTTTTCCTGATAAACCAGGTGCTGTCTGACTATCCTATTCTTTCCAGCCAGTTACCTCTTTCTCTTCACCTTTCTGTGTCTCTTCCTGTTTGGCTAAAGATTACTCAGGATTCCTGGGTTCTTTCCATTTTTTGCCAGGGGTAATTCATGGTTTGGAAATGTCTCCCCCCCCCCCCCCCCCGTTTATGGGAATTCTTCATCCACCTCAGGAACAGCTGGCCTTCTTTCAAGGGTGCTTCAATATCTTTTGACTCAAAGGGTACTATTCAAGAGGTGCCTGTTTCCCCAAAGAGGGAGGGGGTTTTAGTCTATTTTGTTTCTAGTACCAAGGAGAGAGGGTACCCGGAAACCATAGATCTCTCTCATCTAAACACCTTCCTGAGGGGGCCCTCTTTTTCAGTGTTATCCCCTCAGACTTTGTTCTCTCTTTTGCTTCTGGTATCTCTGGCTCTCAAGGGTGCTTATATCCATATCCCTATTCATTCCCCTTTTCAGGAAGTTTTTACTTTTCTCTGTTGATTCATGGCATTTTCAGTTCTCTGCTTTGCCCTTTGGCCTTTCTGTTGCCCCATGGGTATTCACCAAATGCCTTGTTCCTGTGATTGCTTTTTGCAGGCTTTAGGGAATCCAAGTCTTTCCTTACTTGGACAACCTCCTGTTTCAGGCATTTGCTCAAGAGATCTTGTTGCAAATCTCCATTTTGCTGTTTCCCTTCTGCAAGGCCTAGGGCTCACAGTAAACTTCAAAAAGTCTTTTCTGACTCCTTCTCGGGACCACATTTGTCTGGCATGCAAGGTCCAGACTGTGTCTATGCTGGCACCCCTGCCTCCTCCTGAGGCCTTAATACTCATTTCCTTCTTTCACATTCTTGTTCCTCAAAATTCAACAGGATGTTCCCAAAATCTTATTGGTGACTCACTTTTGGCCAAGACAGCATTGGTTCCCCTCTTCTTATGCATTTAGCCAAGAGCAGTTATCACACGTTACTTCATAGGGTGGACCTACTAACACAAGACAAGGGCTCTCTTATCCATCCTTACTTTTCCACTCTTCAGTTGACACTGTAGTTGATAGGATTTTGATTCCACATAGACATCTTTTCTTTCTGAGGATGTGCTTAGGGTCTTGCAGGAGGCCAGGAACCCCAGTACTAGGAAATCCTACTTATCCAAATGGAAGAGGTTTTCTGTTTGGTGTCTTTCTCATAACCTGGATCCAATTTCTGTAGATGTTCCTTTGATTCTGTCTTATATGTGTGAAATGCTCAGTGCTGGGTTGGCTTATTCTGTTAAGGACTACTTATCAGCAATCTCTGCTTTCTGCATTATCATCTGCTTAACTTCTAGATTTGAAGCTAAATAATTGCTTAAAGGCATCCTTCATGTTAGGCCTCCCAGGAAGCCTGTTCTTCCTCCCCGGGATCTTAATTTTGTTTTAGAAAAGTTGACCCAGGCTCCTTTTGAGCCTGCAGCTTCAGCTTTCTTACAACATTGCTCTTGGAAGACTGTACTTTTGTTGGCCCTTACTTCTGCCAGATGAGTGTTTGAACTTCAAGCCATTTTTTTTTTTTTTTTTTTTTTTTGCCTTTCATAAGGACAGGGTGTCCCTTTGTAATAATCCTTCTTATATGCTCAAGGTGGTGAATCATTTATCCCGTAATCAGTCTATTCTTTTGCCCATGTTTTCCCTTCTCCGCAATTTGCTAGTGAAAAGGTGTTGCACACTTTGTATGTGCATAAACACCAAAGATTTTATTTAGATAAGACTAAGACTTTTCGTAAATCTGATCAGCTGTTTGTTTCTTTTCATCCTAGGTCTTTAGGATTGGCTGTGTCCAAGCAAACTATTCCTTCTTGGATTTCTAAAGCCATGTCTTTTTGTTATTCTTTTCATGGTAAGAGCCTCCCTTCTACAGCTCATTCTACTAGAGCTGTGGCTTCTGCTGGTGCTTTTTTCAAGGGTTTGGATACTAACTCTATTCTTCATGCAGCTATCTGGACTTCTATGCATACGTTTACCAAACACTATAAGTTGGATGCGATATCCAGAGATAGTGCTGGTTTTCCTAGTGCCATCCTTCATGGTTTCATAGAGAGCTCTTATGGTCCTTTCTCCTCTTCCCTCCCTTCTTCCTGAGCTTTTGCACTCTCCATCAGTGAAATGGAAGGACATAGTACAGTTGTGTAAATTCTTACCATAACAGTGGATGTCCTTCTCTTCATTGGTGCAGTTTTAACTCGTTCCCTCCCTCCCTCCTCTCCCTGGATGTACTGATTATCTCTCTTCTTCTTTGGCTGGTGTTATTACTGGGGCTGTCAGTTCTGGGGATGGTACATCTGAATTTCATCTTTATGCCCTACGCTAGATGAGGAACATGTATGTGACGCACAGCATACCTTAAAGCAACCTAAGGCATTGCTGTAGTAGTCAGATGTTACGCAGCCCTTGCAGGGTATCCCTATTGTAATGAATACTGCAGCAGTGAAGAGAAGGACATCTACCATTATGGTAAGAATTTTACACAACTGTATTTTATTTCTGTATCAGCTTTTCTGAATGCTGGTACAAACGTGAAATGAATTCTAACAGATACTGTGTTTACTGTCAAGAATGAAGGATTTGCTTCATGTGTGACATAAGTTGTAGCAAGCTCCTGTTACGGGTGTACCAAGTGGTTTGCCATAGCTTTTAAAAGTAGAACATTTTTTTTTGTGCTCCTCAGCTTTTGATTGTGAGGGCAGATTGAGGAAAAAAAACAGACCTAAGGAGCTCTAGAATTTTTTTTTTGATGCACAACTTGAGGCAGCAGATTAACCTGCTGTTGCTTCTGCCAATGTAGAAATGACCGGCCAGTAACGCTAAAGGTGTTTGGTTGGTCACTTTTGCATGCGAGTAAATCCCCTTCGGTAAATAGGACATTGCATTAGTCCTTAGCTGAAGATGTTGTCACAGCTTGGAAATAATGCAATCACTATGGCACAAATATGTTGAGATGCCAGCTTGTTTTTCCTCAAAAGGTAGTATTGAAGTATTTAGTAAGAAACAAATTACTATACAGGCTTCCTTCTACAGTCTCTGCGATCACATTGCAAATCTGTTGGTGGCAGACGTGGTAGTCGCTACTTTTTAAATGTCACAATTTGTAGTGGAATTCCTCATTTCTGTAAGCAAAAGTGGCTTTCCTTGCAGTGCTCTTTGGTTCTGTAAAGGCCTCCAGGATGGTTGTTTTCATAGAAAAAACTCCCCTTATCTCATCCCAAGTGGCTTTTCTAGTAGTGCTGCTTAGTTTTTTAAGGGCTTCAGGAACGTTATTTTCTTAGAAAAGATCTTTCATCATGTGTCCTTTCACAGAGTTCTGGGTAGCCCAAGGTCATACTCCAGCATGTTTGTTTATGATTATGTGTTAATTGCTGTGACGGCCTACATATTACTAGAAAACTTGAACTTTGTTTACCTTACTCTTCACCCATCTAAATTGGGACAGGCTGTTCTTACATTGGCTTCAATACTTTCGTTCATTTGGCACTTTTTTGATCTTTTGAATTTAATGAGTTGAATTTCACAGTAGCAATCATTTTATTGAAGTGTTTTCTGTTTATGTTTACGTCTTGAAATCTGATTTACTTTCTGCTAGGATGTAACACTATGGTTGCTAATGAACATTAATATCTAATGTGATTTGGTGCTCAAGGCAATGGGTATTTGGCTAATATTAGTTTTATTTGTTTTGTGATACTGTGGCCGTCTGATTAACTGAATGGAAACACAAATTTCCATTTTATAAGGATAACATTATTTACGGTACTGCTGAGTCAACAGTAGGAGAGAGAGTCCTGTTTACATTTAACTTTAGAAGCACAAAATTTTAGTAATGCCTTGTGCTTTTTTTCATTCTAATAATCCTTTTGAAATACCAGCAGATCAGAAGAAAAAAAAAAAAAAAGTTGAAACGTGGCAGTTCCGAGCTTTGCAGGTTAGTACTGTAAGCAGCTAGAAAAATTCATTTAACAGTGTGTGAGAAGCCCAAGGTCATGCACTTGTCTTGCTTGCAGTGACTAACTGGTGCATGCAGCCTGCACTGAGACCGCTCAGACTATGATATGACTCCGAAGATACTTCAGTGTAATTTGTATGGTTTGAGAATATAGAGGAAATACCGTTTTAGCAGGAAGATCTTGTGTACCATTTGCCTCAGTGTTATATGTGCCAGTTAAATGCTGCTTGCAGTTGAGGCTTTGTTATACAATTGCTGTGCTGCTCTGAAGTAGGGAAATTATGGATGTTCATCGTGCATACAGCTGCAGTCATAACAGATGGGTTATCCTGCCGTCAGGCGGGTCCTCGGTCGGCCGAATTCCAAAGTCTAGGTCCGGCGTCGGTTGTCGTCGCTTCTTCCCTGACGTCAGTGCGGCAGGGGTATAAAAGAGCCAGCCGACACCATCTTCTTCAGTCTTTCTTGCCGCGCGGTGCCCGAAGCAGAAGCAGTTCGCAAGTGCCGGTCGGCCACCTCCTGAGATTTACGAAAATATTTCAGCCGAAGTCTTCTTGAAAGCTAAGTACCTCGTTGGGGAAACTTTTCTTGCCTCAGACCGATGTCAGACAAAGTTAATAATTGCATTTCATGTGGGAAGCAAATACCGCATAAAGATTTCCACTCTTTCTGTATTCCTTGCTTAGGCCCAGACCACGACGTCTCGGCCTGCCATTTTTGTGCTAGATTCAACAAATGCACTATTAAGCGTCGGGCGGAGTTCGCCCATCACTATTTTGGTAAAAAATTTAATTATATTATGTCGTCGGATACTCCGACTCCTGTTTTGAGTAAAAGACTCAAAGATAAGGACCGACATATGAGGTCCGCGACTTCTACTGACACCACACTAAGGCCGACTACCGGTTCTCCGGTTCTCAGCGAGGCGCCTACGCAGCCCCTGAGTACCGATGACACTTCATTACCGGTGTCTTCTTTGCCCGGGGTCGCAGGCTCCTCGGCCCCCATTCCGACTACAGATACCGATGCCACTCTTGGCGGGGAAACTCAGAGTTTAGACAGGCCTGCCACTTCTCAAGGTGTTTTCAGGCCTTCCTCCTTCTCTATTAAGGCTTTTACAAAATCTAAAGCAGCCATAAAAACTAAATAACAAGGACCTCAGACCCCCTCTCAAGGCCCCATGCCTAAAAAACAGATGCTTAAAATGGCTGAGGATTTGATTACTCTTATCAGGGGTTCTCAACCCCCCTCGGACAAAAGGCCCAGATTAGAGGAAGACTACCCTTCCTCGGATCAAGCCTCTATTACCTCTGAACATTCTGAGGACCAGGAATATACATATTCTCCTTTTGAAGACTCTGATGCAGAGGAGTCTGTTCCCTCGGTCTCCCCCCCGAGGACTACTCTTTTGGGGAAACCCTACATACATTGAGGGAACACTTTCACTGGGAAGGCCAAGATTACTCAGATTCCAAGAAAAGGCGCAGGGATTTTCTCTTGCTCCCCCAGCATAGGCCTCTGGCTATCCCTCCTGTCTTAGATATATTAGATAATGTGTACACAGAAGCCAGCCTCAACCCAGATTCTTTACCTCCAGCTCCTGTTAAACCAGACCGGTATTACCGGGTTCTTGATTCACACCAGTTCCTATACAAAAGCCATTCTGCTGACCCAGAAACTATTTCACAAGGTCCCAAGGGAATTAAGGCCTCTACTGCTAAAAACCCATTACCTTCAGAGAGAGATTCCAGAGCTTTGGAAAGGTGGGGGAAAAAGGTGTACACCTCGGCCACTTTAACCATGAGGGCATTAAACTGTCAGTTCCATATGTTAAAGTATCAACAGTTTTTGTTATCTCAGTTGAAAAGCAAAATGACACAACCAGAACAACCAGATTTAAAAGAGTTGCAGGATTTGCTGCATAGTGCAGAGCAAGTGGGTAAACATACCTTGCAGTGTGGTTTTGATGCTTTAGAGGCCTCGTAGAGCTGCTGTTACAGGGTCTGTCATACGTAGACATGCTTGGCTCAAAGAGCAAGCCTTACCAGATCATGTCAAAGCTAAATTACTAGATGCACCTCTTCAAAAAGATGTATTGTTTGGTGTTAAAGCTGTGGAGGTACTAAAGAATATGGACGAAAAGGCGAGATCAATGCAAACAGTGAAAGATTTCCTGCAGGTACAACCTCCACGTTTCAGCAGAAACTGGCCTTCAAAAAATTGGTCCTTTCCAGCCACGGACAGACCTCAAAGAGGCAGATGCAGGCGCCCAAGGGGTAGAGGGCAATCTCAAGGATCATTCAGAGCCAGACAATGGCAAGCACCAATCCCAAGAGGTGGAGAAGATAGATCACAGTCATTCAGAAAGCAGACACAATGACTTTCCCCTTTACCTGCCAAGCAAAGCTTTAATGGCAGCACCTTTAGGTGGAAAACTGGCATTATTCTTAAAAAAATTGGCATATTGTCACAAGAGACAAATGGATTCTGGACATTATAGACAGAGGCTACAGATTCCACTTTCACACCCTTCCAAAAATGAGAGGCATGCCAAACCTGCCACAAAATCAAAGGGCAGAGGCACAAAAACAAATTTCAGCTCTCATGGACATGAAAGCTATTCAAGAGGTACCTGCAAAAGAACAAGGTCAAGGGTTTTATTCCAGACTATTCCTGGTACCAAGGAAAGGCAAAGATTGGAGACCTATTTTGGACCTATCCATCCAAATATTTACAGGTACCAAAATTCAAGATGCTCACACTACAGCAGCTTCTTCCCATGCTGGGCAAGGAGTCTTTGCTAGTAACATTGGACCTCAAGGAGGCATACCTGCATGTCCCTATAAGACAAGATTGCAGAAGATACCTCAGATTTCTTGCAGGTTCAACCCATTATCAATTCTCTGCATTGCCCTTTGGCTTATCTACTGCGCCCAGAGTGTTTACGAAATGCCTGGCATCAGTAATTGCCTTCTGCAGACTTCAAGGAATACAAATATACCCATATCTGGACGACTGCCTGATCCAAGCGGACAGCAAGGACATACTTCTGAAACACCTGGCGTTTGTAATAAAACTGTTGAACTTTCTGGGATACACAGTCAACAAAAAGAAATCAAAACTAATACCCTCTCAAACAATAATTTTCCTGGGTGCAAGCTTGAATACAAACACCCGGATGGGCTACCTCACGCCAGACAAACAAGGGCAACTATCTCAGTACTTCAGCAAAATAGCAAACTTCACCAGGCTTACTGCAAGGAAAGTCCTGCAGGCTCTGGGATTCATGGCATCTTGCATCCTGCTGATCCCATGTGCAAAGCTGCATATGAGGAAACTTCAATGGTACCTAAACAACATATGGTCTCAACACAGCCACAGTTTGGAAACAATTATACCACTCATTCCATGTTTTCAAAAGGAATTTCTGTGGTGGGCTCAAGCATGCCAAAGAAACATAGGTCTCCCTTTCTGCATACCTCAAGCAACTCAAATCATCACAACAGATGCCTCGGACTACGCCTGGGGGGCACACATGACAGATCAGTGCATTCAGGGAAAATGGTCCCAAAAAGAGAAGCACCTACACATCAACCAAAAGGAAATGCTAGCAGTGCAAAATGCTATTATGGCCTTCAAAGACCTACTGCATCCAGGCCAGCTATTGATAAGGACAGACAACACCACAGTGATGTGGTACATAAACAAACAGGGGGGAACTCATTCTTTACCCCCTGTGCAGACTAGCCATGCACTTTCTTTCAATTGGACAACATTGACAGTCTATGCCTTTCCGCCTCTCCCTCTGCTGCCCAAAGTTCGATTAAAAGCCAGAGCAGAGAGGCCGAAAATGATTCTCATTGCTCCAGACTGGCCAAGACAACACTGGTATCCACTGAACTAAACCTTAAAAATGGCACAGTATACTCAAATCAAGGGGTGGCGTAAGCCATACAGAATCGGGCTAGGCTTATAATTGCCCCAGGGCAGATAGCCTAGTATTAACCAATGAACCTATGAACACCGCTCTGGAATTGCATATCCAACTTCAGGCACAATTCCTGCCAGTGAAGGAAAACACACTGGCAGACAGCCTAAGCAGAAATATGACAGATCCACACGAATGGAAGTTGCATCCTCAAGTTTTCGCAATGATATCTCAGGCATGGGGACAGCCAGACATAGATCTCTTTGCTACCCACAGAAATTACCAAGTGAAAAAAATTTTGCTCAAGGACCTACCATCCACAGGCCTGGAAAGTGGACGCACTTTCTTTCAATTGGACAACATTGACAGTCTATGCCTTTCCGCCTCTCCCTCTGCTGCCCAAAGTTCTATTAAAAGCCAGAGCAGAGAGGCCGAAAATGATTCTCATTGCTCCAGACTGGCCAAGACAACATTGGTATCCATTCCTGAAGAGCCTCACGCATTCCCCACCATGGATCCTACCTCTAGTGCCTCTTCTGTTGTCCCAGCACAACTTCAAAACCCTTCACAGCCAGCTCAAAACCCTAAATCTAGCTGCATGGAGAATCCTTTGAATTTCCAACAGACCCTCCTCTCCAAGGAGGTGCAGGATGTCATCTTGGAGGCCAGAAGACCTTCTACTAGAGAAGCCTACTCCGCCAAATGGAAACGGTTTTGTGCCTGGAATCAGAAAAAGGGCCAGAATCCGTGGGTAATAAATTTACCTCAAATTTTACAGTATCTAGCTGAGATATTAAACAGTGGACTTTCCTTCTCCTCCATCAAAATCCATGCTTCAGCCATTTCTGCACAATACAACACAGATCCTCCTTTATTCTCTCATCCTCTCTTAAGACAGTTCCTCAGAGGGGCTAAGAATATAAAACCCCCAAGGAAACCACCAGTCCCTGCTTGGGACCTCAACTTCATATTGGAAAAGCTGACCCTTCCTCCATTTGAGCCAGCTGCTTCAACAGAACTACAATACTTGTCATGGAAAACAGCCTTCCTTCTGGCTATCACCTCAACACGCAGGGTTTCGGAACTACAGGCCCTCATGGCTGTGCAACCTTTCACCATTTTCCATCAGGACAGAGTTTCCTTACGAACCAACCCTACCTTTATGCCAAAGGTAGTATCCAGTGTAGCCTTGAATCAGACTATTCATTTACCTACCTTTTACCCTAACCCACAAAACAAAGGGGAAAAACTACTGCATTCCTTGGACATTCACAGACAGCTTCGTTATTATTTGGATAGGACAAAGCCATTCAGGAAATCCGAGCAACTCTTTTTGTCCTATGCTACAGGTGCTCAAGGAAAGGCTATCTCCAAACAGACAATCTCAAAATGGATAGCCCACTGCATACGCTTTTGTTACTCATTTCATGGAAAAGCTGTGCCTTCAAGCATCAGATCCCACTCCACAAGGGCCACAGCTACCTCTGCAGCTTTCCTCAGGGGGGGTTCCTACCAAGGACATTTTGGAAGCAGCCACTTGGAGTTCAGTGCACACTTTCTCCAAACACAATCACCTTCCACTTTACTCTAAATCTAGAGCAGGATTTGCCACAGCTGTCTTGCAGGGCATCCTTGCTCCTCCTAGTTCCATTTAGTGCCTGCCACCCCTACTTAGCTTTGGGATTCTACCCATCTGTTATGACTGCAGCTGTATGCACGATGAACATAGTACAGTTTTGTACCTACCATAAATGTAGATGTTCGAGTGCTCATACAGCTGCAGTCCAGGTTTCCCTCCCTCCATCCCCTCTTAGGACAGGCCTTATGACAAACACCTTCTCATACAACCTATTTGGGGTATTATTTTATGGTGTATTTGCTTGCAAACTACTGTTTTTTGATTATTCTATATTGCATGATTACATAAGTTTATGTTTTGCCTTCCTTCT